>NC_081553.1:42917671-42922671 GCF_963082655.1 Stomoxys calcitrans | reverse complement strand
CTAGAGGCTCAAGAAGTCAAGACCCAAGATCGGTTTATATGGCAGCTATATCAGGTTATAGACCGATTTGAACCATACTTGGCACAGTTATTGGATATCATAACAAAACACGTGGTGCAAAATTTCATTCCAATCGGATAAGAATTGCGCTCTCTAGAGGCTCAAGAAGTCAAGACCCAAGATCGGTTTATATGGCAGCTATATCAGGTTATATACCGATTTGAACCATACTTGGCACAGTTGTTGGATATCATAGCAAAACACGTCGTGCAAAATTTCATTCCAATCGGATAAGAATTGCGCACTCTAGAGGCTCAAGAAGTCAAGACCCAAGATCGGTTTATATGGCAGCTATATCAAAACATGGACCGATATGGCCAATTTACAATACCAACCGACCTACACTAATAAGAAGTATTTGTGCAAAATTTCAAGCGGCTAGCTCTACTCCTTCGGAAGTTAGCGTGCTTTCGACAGACAGACGGACGGACGGACGGACGGACGGACGGACAGACGGACGGACATGGCTAGATCGACATAAAATTTCACGACGATCAAGAATATATATACTTTATGGGGTCTCAGACGAATATTTCGAGTAGTTACAAACAGAATGACGAAATTAGTATACCCCCCATCTTATGGTGGAGGGTATAAAAAAAAAAAAGCGGCCAACAAAGCATGCCAGCCTTTGGTCTTCAGCCATGATTTATGATATGTTCCCCCAACTAAATGCGTGGGCTTTAATAGAGTGCATAAAAGCTTTAAATAGAGATAAGTCATAAGTTAATGTTGCTACGTTCGTAGTTTGTAGTAACTTTAATTTATAACATTAATTTTCAGCATGGCGCTGCTTAAGCCGAATGCCAAAGTCTTTCATTTCACTAAATAGTGTTTACAGTTAATGTTGCCAAAAATGCTTAAATTTCTTGTTATAACATAAAAATTCTTTTTATAAAGAGGCCATAACATATTGCTATGCATGTTCTGCAGGTTGTAAAAATTAATAACATTAGAAGACGTGTGGAGATTATTTGGATTTCTTCGCCTGACATTAATATTTCAAAGAAGATATGGCAGTAAATTTCAGTAAGTTTAAACTTTGGACACTTAGTTTTTTGGGGTCATCATGGTACATAGATATGCTTGTACAGCTATGGTATTAAAAATCTAGACAGAGTTGCCAAGAATGGCAACTCTCTCAACTGAGTCTAGCTAGAAGACCTCGTTCTGACGTAGATGTTGGTAAGTTGCAGATACAAAAGACGGCATCGACTTGCTCCACTCGACTGACCAAACTGCTTGTAGATAAATTGTACTTGCCCCGATTATATCACTTCACAATGACAAATCTTTGCGTTTTGACTAAGGAAACATTGCAAAATCCATACTTGAGTACCAGAATTTTCCATTAAGAAGCCCATGATACCACTAGACATACTGTAGGGCTTCTGAGTCTTAGAATGCAATACAAATTGAAACCAAGCACTCTATTAAATAATAATAGCAGCAAACGGTTGGCTGCGATCTAAGGTTTATTGCACCAGCTTGATTGTACAATCACAAGGAAATTCTTATCAAGAGTATTGCACCAGCATGATTGTGTATTCACAAGCAAATTCTTATCAAGCGTATTGTTTGTGATTGGAAATCTAGAGTCTAGCGTCTAAATATTCGCACCATGCGAAATTCCGGAAAACAACCAAAGAAACAAAAAATTCGTATAAAACACGTTGGGGATTGGATGCAAGAATCTATGGTTCAATCACCAAATATCCCAAATACTAAGAGTCACATTTAAAGATCCCCCTCACTTGCTACTGAATTTTGTGTTAAAGTTAAAAGTACGAACAAGAAAGACCCTCAAGCTACCTGTTGAAAATTCAACCATGTCAACTACATAGGATGCATTTGATCGATCAGTGGTTATATATTCAACATCGATATGACCTTGTCAGCTGAACAACTTTAATAGGAACAAGTAAGACGTACTAAGTTGGGCCGGCCCGAATTCTGCGTAAAATTGACACAAAAGAAAAACTTGTTGAAAAACATAATTTCACTCTAAGTACCAAATTTCTGTCAAACGAGACAAACATGAAAGCTTCTGGGAATCGAACGAAAATAATCGAGAGTTTGGTTTATATGGGAGCTGCATCAGGTTAAAACATTCAAAATTTTAGCCAAATCAGACAAAAATTACGGGCTGCAGGGGCTCCAGATTTCAAATCGGGAGATCGGTTTATATGGAAGCTATGTCAGGTTATAGACCGATTTTAACTGTAATTGGTACAGTTTTTTGAAGTTGTAGCAGAACACTAAAGGAAAAATGTTAGCCAAATCGGACAAAGATTGCGGCTTCTGGCCCTAAATATGTCAAATCGGGAGATGGGTTTATATGGGAGCTACATCCAAACCTGATCGGCTATGGCCCATGTGCAATGCCAAATCACCAACATCAATAGGCGGCTAGCTTATTGCGTTCGACTGCTACCGTGATTTCGACAGACGGATGAACGTCCATCCACGTATTTTGTCGAATATAAGACAGATCTCGGAAATTTGTACGCCTGAGTACTTCATAACACGGAAAGAGTTGGTAACTTCATACCGAGAGGGCAATGATGGACACTATGCATTGGGTTGCCCAAAAAGTAATTGCGGATTTTTCATATAGTCGGCGTTGAGAAATTTTTTCACAGCTTGTGACTCTGTTATTGCATTCCTTCTTCTGTCAGTTTTCAGCTGTTACTTTTAGCTTGCTTTAGAAAAAAAGTGTAAGAAAAGTATATATGATTAAAGTTCATTCTAAGTTCTATTAAAAATGCATTTACTTTCTTTTAAAAAATCCGCAATTACTTTTTGGGCAACCTATATATGGCAGTTATATCTAAATTCATCAGTAATATCAAGAGTCATAAGAATATCCTTTTACCAACCGTGGCAATATGGGGCTCAAATGAAAGGTATTTGGCAGCAGGGCACGAAATTGATAAACACTTTTGGAACTATGTACCTGGGGGTAGTAGAAAGCGATTCAATTAACCAATTTAGGGACGTATTTGCCGACCGTGGCAATTTGGGGTTCAAATGAAAGGTAATTGATAAACACTTTTGGAACTAAGTACCTGGGGGTTCACCCCATCCCTAAACACCCCCAAACTGGACTGACTGATTTACTGACCATGACAGTATGACATATTTCCCGAATATGGCAATTTGGGGTAAATGAAAGACATTTGGTAATGGAGTGCAAATCTGATTTCAATTTTCGTGACCAAGTGTGACCATGACACCCACCAAATAGGACGTATTTGATGGACTTGATATTATGCGGCTAAAAAGGTATTTGGAAGTAGAGCACGATGCTGATTTTTTTTTCAGGCCCATTCCCTAAACTCCCTTTAAACAGGACATATTTGCTGACAATGACAAAAAATGGTCATTTGTTAACCGATTATCTCGAAATTTGGCAGGAAGGATTTTCTAATGACTCTCAACATTACATATGCAAATCTTGATTGATCTAGACCAAATTGCAGAAATATGTGGAGGGCCTTAACTTAACTCTCTGTCCCAAATTGCGGCATCATCGGACAAAAAAATGCGCCTTTTATGGGCCCAAAATATTAAATCGAGAGATTGGTCTATATGGCAGCTATATCCAAATCTGGACCAATCTGAGTGAAATTGACGAAGTATGTCGAAGGGCCTAACACAACTCACTGTCCCAAATTGCGGCGCCATCGGATAATAAATGTGGCTTTTATGGGCCTAAAACCCTAAATCAGCGGATCGGTCTATATGGCAGCTATATTCAAATCTGTACCGATCTGGTCCAAATTGACGTGGGATGTTGAAGGGCCTAACAGAACTCACTGTCCCAAATTTCAGCAAAATCGGATAATAAATGCGGCTTTAATGGGCCTAAGACCCTAAATCGGATGATCGGTCTATATGGCAACTATATCCAAATCTGGACCGATCTGAACCAAATTGACGAAGGATATCGAAGGGCCTAACACAATTCACTGTCCCAAATTTCAGCAAAATCGGATAATAAATGCGACTTTTATGGGCCTAAGACCACAAATCGGCCGATCGGTCTATATGGAGGCTATATCAAGATATAGTCCGATATAGCCCATCTTCCAACTTAACCTGCTTATGGACAAAAAAAGGATCTGTGCAAAGTTTCAGCTCTATATCTTAATTTTTCAAGACTGTAGCGTGATTTCAACAGACAGACGGACGGACATGTCTAGATCGTCTTAAATTTTTACGCTGATCAAGAATATATTGGGTTGCCCAAAAAGTAATTGCGGATTTTTTAAAAGAAAGTAAATGCATTTTTAATTAACCATAGAATGAACTTTAATCAAATATACTATTTTTACACTTTTTTTCTAAAGCAAGCTAAAAGTAACAGCTGATAACTGACAGAAGAAAGAATGCAATTACAGAGTCACAAGCTGTGAAAAAATTTGTCAACGCCGACTATATGAAAAATCCGCAATTACTTTTTGGGCAACCCAATATATACTTTATAGGGTCGGAAATGGATATTTCGATGTGTTGCAAACGGAATGACAAAATGAATACACCCCCATCCTTCGGTGATGGGTAGAAAAACATCGTCTTTGCAGACAGATTTTATTTGCCAAATTTTTGTTAAATGGTTTTCCAATTTCCGCAATTGACTTCGCTCACTCCACTTTACTGTTTTAGCCCTAAGTTTTCCTTTTGTTCTGCTAGTAGTTTTCAAAAATAGGAAAGCATTGAGGGAAATCGATTAAGTAATTGATACTAAAACTAAAAACAAAACAAAGTCTTATATAACTCACTAGAAACTGAAAGCAAGAAACTTTACAAAAATCATTTATTTTCTCCCATTAATTAATAAGAGAAAAACCAAAACGTTTAGTTGTCATTGTCTAAAGCACTCCATGCCATTAAGCAATTAATAAAAGAGAAAATAGTTTTGTTTTGAGGAAATCTAC
>NC_081553.1:42715171-42912671 GCF_963082655.1 Stomoxys calcitrans | reverse complement strand
ATGAGGAAGACTAAACTTTTACGCAGAAACATGGTGGTCGATGTGAGCTTTCTTCTTATCTGCAATAAGAAAATGGAAAAGAAAAAACGCATGTGGTTAGGCTTTTTAATTCAATTGGAAATTATTAATGTGCCATAAAGACAAATGCTAATGGCATTTTATTGTGCACCATGGCTGTGCATGGTAAGTCTTTTTTTTTTTTGTGGGACTTTCAGTTGGTGGTGATGGTGTTAATATAATTAAATTGCGGACCTATGTTTATTGGCTATGTTTTTTTTTATATCTGAGGAATGAGGCAAATTATTGTAGTAGCAACAAACATCTGCATTTCTTTTTCGATGTGCTCGTGGTGGTGATGGTGATGGTGACTTTTTCTTGATTTCTATGTGGTTTCAATTCGTTTTGTTTTATTTGTTTAGCTTCATATTATTGCGGATAACTGTTATTAACATGTTGAATTATCTTAATTGTGTGTGTTAATGTGTCAGCAAATTGAATGGAAAACTTGTATCCAAATGGCCTGTCTATACGCGCTATTATTTGCCTTTCAATTGCTTGGTGTATTACAGAGATTTTTATGTGTCATATGAGTTAATTTTATTTTTTCAGGTTTTTAGTTCCGCAAGGTATGTGAAAGACATTAATCGGAAAATCAAATTTTCTTCTTTCATTTGAGTAAATGATTTTTTGATTTTATTAAATACAACATAATCTGTGATTTGGGCTTTGGAATTTCCTATTAGACGAGACATACTTTCTTATTGTGGAGGTCACCATTGCGCAGGGGTAACCATGGGCTCGAATCCTGGCAAGAATATCATGAAACCAGTAAGGAAGGGCAAAAGTCGGGCGGAGCCGACTGTATAATACCATACACCTACCTTAAAGTACAATGTGGGACCTATATCCAATTCTGAAACTACGGTTGATAAATGACAACATTATGGCAAATTACCCGAAATCTGGCGAACGTATATATGGGAGCTATATCTAATTCTGAACCGATTCCGAGCAAACTTTTCAGATAATGTGAAAGTCGAAATTCACCTGTAAAATTGAAAGTCATAAGAAAAGTCGAAATTCACCTGTAAAATTGAAAGTCATAAGAAAATCTTTCCTGCAAAATTTCCACAGAATCGGATAACAAATGATTACATTTTTGCAATATTTCTCAAAATCAGACGAACATATATATGAGAGCTATATCTAAAACTAAACCGATTTCGAGCAAACTCCTCAGATACTGTGGCAGTCGTCGAGGAAAGCATTTTGCAAAATTTTGGCAAGATTGGTCAATAAATGCGCTTGCTGTGACTCTAGGAGTTAAATTCGAGCGATATATATACAATATATATGAGAGCTGTATCTAATTCTGAACTGATTCCGAGCAAACTTTTTAGATAATGTGGTAGTCGTCGGGGAAAGCGTTGTGCAAAATTTTGGCAAGATTGGTCAATAAATGCGCTTACAGTGGCTCTTAAAGTGAAAATCGGGCGATATACATATATGAGAGCTATATCTAAATCTGAACCGATTTCCATGAAATTCATCCGTAATATCGAGAGTCATAGAAAAATCCATCCTGCCGAATTTCGAGAGAATCGGTTAACAAATGACCATTTTATTGCAATATTACTGCAAATCGGACGAACATATATATGGGAACTATATCTGAAATCTGAACCGATTTTGACCAAACTCTATGTATATTGTGGTAGTCATCGAGGAAAGCGTTGTGCAATATTTTGGCAAGATTGGTCAATAAATGTGATTGCAGTGGCCCTAGCAGTGAAAATCGGGCGATACACATACATATGAGAGCTATATCTAAATCTGAACCGATTTCCATGAAATTCACCAGTAATATTAAGAGTCGTGAAAGAATCCTTTCTGCCAAATTTCGAGAGAATCGGTTAAAAAATGACCATTTTATTGCATTATTACTGAAAATCGGACGAACATATATATGGGAGCTATATCCAGATCTGAACCGTTTTTTTCCAATTTCAATAGGATTCGTCTCTAGGCCAAAAAACATGCCTGTACCAAATTTGAAGATGATCGGATGAAAACTGCGACCTGTACTTTGTACACAAATTAACATGGACAGACAAAAGACAGACAGACAAAAGACAGACGGACAAAAGACAGACAGACATAGCCAAATCGAATCAGAAAGTGATTCTGAGTCGATCGGTATACTTATCAATGGGTCTATCTCTCTTCTTTTTGGGTGTTACAAACTAATTCACTAATTTATAATACCCTGTACCACAGTAGGGTGTAGGGTATAAAAAAATCCCTTCCTAGTGATGACGACATTTGTGACGAGCTATACCGTTTGGTATGGCAGTCATATAAATACTTCTCCACAAAGAGGTGTCCCAGTGTCGCACGCCGTTCGGACTCGGCTATAAAAAGGAAGTCCCTTATCATTGAGCTTGAACGTGAATCGGACTGCACTCATTGATATGTGAGAAGTTTGCCTCTGTTCCTTAGTGGAATGTACAAGGGCAAAGTTTGCATTTGCATTAGCAGTCAGAGGCCATCGTGTGGTTAGCATATCCGCCTATGACATTGATCGCCAGGATTCGAACCCTGATGAGAATATACGAAGATAATTTTCCGTGCCGATTTTCCCCTTTTAGTGATGGCGGTATTTGTGAGCTACTATGTCTTGCATAGAAGCCATGCAAAAACTTCTTCACAAAGAGTTGTCGTACTGCAGCACACCGTTCACTGAGAAACGTACAGCACACATTGATGGTACTCTGTTTCTTAATGAAATGTTTATGGGCAAATTCGCATTTACGCTTAAAAAGTCACCCTTTAAAAGATTGAACTTTTATTTCAAAATTCATTGTCATTTTTTCTAACAAATCTTGACGGATAATGATTGGGTTCGTGTCTTAAGTCTTTTGTTTTTATAAACCAAATTTACTACTTTATATTAGAGAGGTCATTCTTTTCAATCGATTTCGACTTCTTTTGGAGTGATGAGCAATATTTACCCAATTATGGTGAAAGTGGGTGCAATTTTCAGTATTCCCAAAGACCAATATTTTGATTCTATTTCAAAAAGCAGCATTTTCATCCATCGTAGGTGAGCATGTCGCCTATAACATTGATCGCCTGGATTCGAACCCTGTTAAGAATATACGAAGACAATTTCTCGAGCCGATTTTCCCCTTCTAGAGATGGCGGTATTTGTGAGCTACTATGTCTTGCATAGAAGCCATGTAAAAACTTCTCCACAAAGATTTGTCACACTGCAGCACACCGTTCGGAGGTCCCTTATCATTAAACTAAAACTTGAAATGTACAGCACATATGGATGGTACTCTGTTTCTTAATAGAATTCATGGGCAAATTTGAATTTACGCTTAAAAGGTCACCCTTTAAAAGAGTGAAATTTTATTGCAAAATTCATTGTAATTTTTTCTAACAAATCTCGACGGATAATTAATAGAGTTCGTGTCTTAAGTCTTTGGTTTCTGCAAACCAAATTTACTACTTTACATTAGAAAGGTTATTCTTTTCAAACGATTTCGACTTCTTTCGGAGTGATGAGCATGTTTACCCCATTAGGGTGAAAGTGGGTGCAATTTTCAGAATTTTGATTCTATTTCAAAAAACAGCATTTTCACCCAATTTCAATGAAAGTTAAAATAATGATTTCTACTGTCAGTTCACAACTGCATTACTCTTCTTCAAACTACCTTTGACCTACCTTTGTGCTTATTTGCCCAAAAAAAATTACGCAATTTTACTTATCTCTAAGTGAATCTCTTCAACCGAATTTATATGCTTGGTATGGATTTTATTGCCTAGCTCATAAATTAAACGATATAAATAAAGAAATTATTACTTCATTCATAACTATGTACTTGATTTTAAAATAACAAAGAAAACCATTTTTTCTTTATTGCACTTGAAAACGCTCACAACACCCTCAGGCAGATAGTAAAAACCAACTAATTGGCTTTCATGCCATGTTATCATTGCTTTTTAATCAAAACAACAAGAAAAAACTCTTTAATTTGCAGCTTCTGTGCTCTCATGCCCCAATCACTTATTCTACAGCAATGTATGAAGTGAAGTATTTTCAGATCTGAAGCTTGAAAATGAAGATTTATGCATGAGCGGAATTTGCAATTCTGATGATCTTTCACAATTCACACCATCACCATCAGTGATGGGAATTCTGCATATCACATTAAACAATTTAAATTAGTGTAACATACATCATTAAAAATTGGGCGTTACTAATTACATACTTAGTACACTCATGCTATATTTTTTGCCTTTAATAATCATATTGCTGCCCAAGAAACGGTTTGGGTCTATAATAGAAAGGAACACAGAAAATCTTGTATATGATAGAAAAACAATCTAATTAACCCATTATGATTTCTTTGGAAAATATTTGTTTAACTCTACCTTGTTGTTACTTTGGTGTTGTAGTTGTTTCAAGACAAAAATTCTTAACCGTAAACACAAGTTGATTTTAATTAAAGGTTGTGTTGTCCGGGCTTTAGAATTTTCAAAAGTTTGTCTTGATAGAAAAAAAACAAAAAAAAAAAAAAGAAAAAGCTACTGAATAAACTAACAGTAGTTTTAATAATTTTCCCAGTCTCTCTTTCTGTCTTCGTTGGCCTTATCTTTAAATTTAAGACAAAGACCTTAACATAATTTTTTTTCTTCATTCATAAAATTTTGCAGACATCTGAATGTGTTTGATTTTTTTATTTTTTTGTGTTTCTTAACCTCCTGCCTATAACTGGTTAATGTTTGTCTAGCATTTATACATTCATTAGTTTAAACAAGGCCACAATAATTAGTGTTTTGTAATTTTATTGTGTAAACTTCCGTTAAGAATTATGGGGAAGAATAATAGCAATGATTTTTTCTTATAAAATTTCTTGGCCCTAAAAAATAGGCAATTTCTTTAATTTAAGAAGGCGGCAAAGACAAAAAAAAAACCATTCAAAAATAGAATTTTAGGGTCTTTTGAAGGTTTATAATGGAGAGAAGTTAAATATGGAAAAAATAGGGGCTTCTTTTGAATACAAAATATGAAATTAATAAAATTTTTAATGGCAAACAATAATGACGTGTTTATTGTTATGCGTAAGATAAGGGAGCTTATTTCAGATATATATGGTGTTAGCGTGATTATGTTGATTTATAAAAATTTTTTTTTATCCTCCCCCATACAACGCACAGTGGGAGAAAATCAAAGAAAAATTAGTGAAAACCACTAAGGAAGGCAAAAGTCGGGCGGTGCCGACTTTATAATACCCTACACCTACCCTATAAACACAAAAGGAGGGGATGGACCTCGGCGGATGTATCCAGATAGATTATTAAAATTCCTGTATCAAATTTCGAGCTAAGCAAATGTGTTCAAAATGTAATAACTACGGTTGGCAAATGACAACTAACAATCCAAAATCTGACTAACAAATACATGGGAGCTATATCTGAATCTGAACCGATTTCGAACAAACTTTATGGAAAATTGTGGAATTCGTCGAGGAAATAATGGTCAATAAATGCGCTTGCAGTGGGTCTAGGAGTGAAAATCGGGTGATATATACATATATATGAAAGCTATATCTAAATCTGAACCGATTTCTATGTATTCACCAGTAACATCGTGAGTCATAAGAATATCCTTCCTGCAAAATTTCGAAAAAATCGGTTAACAAATGACCATTTTATTGGAGTATTACTGCAAATCGGAGGAACATATATATGGGAGCTATATCTAAATCTGAACCGATTTCTATGAAATTCACCAGTAATATTAAGAGTTATAAAAAATCCTTTCTGCCAAATTTCGAGAGAATCGGTTAACAAATGACCATTTTATTGCTGTATTACTGCAAATCGGATGAACATATATATGGGAGCTATATCCAAATCTGAACCGATTTCTATGAAATTCACCAATATTGTTGAGAGTCATAAAAAAATCCTTTTTGCTAAATTTCGAGGGATTGGGTTTACAAATGACCATTTTATTGGAGTATTACTGCAAATCGGACGAACATATATATGGGAGCTATATCCCAATCTGAACCGATTTCTATGAAATTTTCCAACAATATTGAGAGTTATAAGAAAATCCTCCCTGCCAAATTTCGAGAGAATCGGTTCACAAATGACCATTTTATTGCTGTATTACTGCAAATCGGACGAACACATATATGGGAGCTATAAATCGGTCAAGAACCTGATATAGCTCCCATATACATCGATCTCCCGATATGACTTCTTGAGCGCTTGGAATCCTCAATTTTCTTCGGATTTGATTGAAATTTTGCATATAGTGTTCTGTTAAAACTTCCAACAACTATGTTAAGTATGGTTGGGATTAGAAATGGGCCAAATCGGTCCATGTTTTGATATAGCTGCCATATAAACTGATCTAGGATCTTGACTTCTTGAGCCTCTAGAGATCTCTATTATTATCCGATTTGCCTGAAATCGGATCCTCTCATGGCCATCAACATATGTGTTTATTATGGTCTCAATCGGTCTATAGCCCGATACAGCTCCCATATAAATCGATCTCTCTATTTTACTCCTTGAGCCCCCAAAGGGCGCAATTCTTATTCGAATTGGCTGACATTTTACACAGGTCTCCAACATATAATTTAATTGTGGCCTGAACCGGACCATATCTTTATATGGCTCTAATAGCAGAGCAAATCTTTTCTTATATCTTTTTTTGCCTAAGAAGAGATGCCGGGAAAAGAACTCGACAAATGCGATCCATGGTGGAGGGTATATAAGATTCGGCCCGGCCGAACTTAGCACGCTTTTATTTGTTAATGGATGCATTCCTCCTTAATCTCATTAAATCATTTATTATCCTTAAACATTAAATAGTTGCATAAAATCTTTGCTTATCTCTATTCCTTTCTCTATCCGCTAAATAAGTTCTCCCTCCATTTCCATGCATAACAAATATAATTAAAATTAAACAATAAATGTGTAATATAACTAAAACCTTAATACGTTAATTAGTCTCTATAAACCACAAATAACCTTTTCATAAAAACTACTATACCATGTAGGAGGTCTACCAACTGACCATTGGATGCCCCCCTTCCTTGCCACTGTTAACCCAGAATTGAAATGAAGCCATTTTAATAATCGGCTTCATTCGTTTTATGGCCTTTGTGGTTTGTTGTGGCTATTCCGGCATTATAATTAGTCTGCAAAAGGCTTATTTAAATCGACCATGGTTATTTAAAATTAAGCCATGGCTGGCTATGAAGTCACAATAATTATTTATTTGCTCCAATTTATGATTGCAGGCTTTGTAAGAGCAGAAGTCCCATATAAGGCTTTCTATGCATTCTTAATTTCATATATACTGATGATATATAACCTTAATTAGTTATATTTGTAGTTTTTTGCTTCTCTTTAACCCCTCCATGTATGTGGTTGCTAAGATATTCAAGAGTATGTTTATTTCTAATTAGCCTTTACTGTATATGCGTAGACGAATAACGAAATGGGCAAACCATTATGATGCCATGGGTGAAGATGTTGGTAATACGGTAGTTGTTTTTTTTTTTCAACATTTCTTCAGAATTTGTATACATTTTAATTCTAGTTTGTTTTTGTTTTTGCTCTTTTTTGTTCATATTATATCATATGAGTTCTTTCTCTCTCTTGTGTCTATGTAGTAATTAAATTTTTTTTTTTTAAATGACATAATTTGTTTTTCAGTGGTATATGAAGGTTTCGCATTTACAGCTAATACAGTCTACTGAGTGTGGCTGTGTGTGTGTGACACATGATACAAGCTCACTGACTTCATTCGCCAACTACACTCACCAACTACACTCACCAACTACTGTAGTGTGAGTTTCTCTCTTTTGCTATTCCCCCTATTTTCTGTTGCGTAAAGTTTGTTGCTTAAGTCTTTTGTTTATTGAAGAGAGGAAGAGCAAGTACACACAAATTAATACATAATGAGCTTTAATCATATGCATATCTTTTAATTACAGCCTTCAGAATATTTTTCCCGCAACCTGGGCATTCCAGCCACAAGTTATTTAAACTATTAAAAATTTTTAACTGTTTTAAGAATATAAATAATTTTCTGTGTGTTTTAGGCAGTTTTGCAAGGGAAGAAAAAGCAAAAAATTGGATTGAGGAGAACGATTTAAAAGAAGGCCATGAGAGTTGGTTATGGGTCGAATGTTCCACCAAGAATCGCATAAGTAAAATTTTTTTGAACAATTTTTCTTAGGCAATTTAAGTGCTTTATATAGAAACAAATATGAGGTTATAGATCGATTTTAACCATACATGCCAAAGATTTTAGGATTTATAAAGAAAAAATTTTTTCAGCCACAACCAATAGAGTTGGCGACCTTTAGTGGCTCAAGCAATCAAATCACGATATCGATTCATTTTGCATATACCGAAGCTATAGAATGTTACAGACCGATTTGGATCATGCTACTTAGAGTTTTGGGAAGCTCAATTAAATTTCAGCCAAATAAGTTTTAGGATTTATAACAAAAAAGTTTTAGGATTTATAACAAATTTCAGCCAAATCCAATAGTATTGGCGTCTATTAGTGGCTACAGCAATTAAATCACGACATCGATTCATTTTGCATATATTGAAGCTATAGCAGGTTACAGACCGATTTGTATTATACTTCTTAGAATTTTGGGAAGCCTCATTAAATGTTAGTCAAATTAGTTTAGATTTGTGGCCTTTACTGGTTCGAGAACTCAAATTTGATTTCAAGTTATGAACCGATTGTAACTATACCTAGCAGGGAGGTTGGAAGTCTTAAAAAAGCCATTGCTGAACATTTCAGTGTAATTGCTTAAGAATTGCGTCCTACACGATCTCAAGAGACTAAATTGAGAGATCGGATCGATAAAAATCAGACCTCATTTTCATACCCTACACCACAACTGTGGTATAGGGTATTATAACCAAGCGAATTTGTTTGTAACATCCAAAAGGAAGAGAGATGGACTCATTGTTAAGTATACCGATCGACTCAGAATCACTTTCTGATTCGCGTCCGTCTGTCCATGTTAACTTGTATACAAAGTACAGGTCGTAGTTTTCTTCCGATCGTCTTCAAATTTGGTACAGGTATGTTTTTTGGCTTAGAGATGAATCCTATTGAAATTGGAAAAAATCGGTTGAGATCCGTATATAGGTCCCATATATATGTTCGTCCGATTTTCAGTAATAATGTAATAAAATGGTCATTTGCTGATCGAATCTCTTAAAAATTGGCAGAAAGGATTTTTCTGTGACTCTCAATAATATTGATAAATTTCATAGAAATCGGTTCAGATTTGGATATAGCTCCCATATATGTGTTCATCCGATTTGCAGTAATATTCCAATAAAATGGTAATTTCTTAACCGATTTTCTCGAAATTCGATAGGAGGGATTTTCTTATGACTCTCAATATTATTGGTAAATTTTATAGAAATCAGGTTAGATTTGGGTATAGCTCCCATATATATGTTCGGCCGATTTGCAGTAATACAGCAATAAAATGGTCATTTGTTAAACGATTCTTTCGAAATTCGACAGGAAGGATTTTCTTATGACTCTCGATGTTATTAATAAATTTTATACAAATCGGTTTAGATTTGGATATAGCTCCCATATATATCTTCGTCCGATTTGCAGTTATATAGCAATAAAATGGTCATTTGCTGACCGAATCTCTTGAAATTTGGCAGAAAAGATGTTTCTATGACTCTTAATATTGTTGGTAAATTTCATGGAAATCGGTTCAGATTTGGATATAGCTCCCATATATGTGTTCGTCCGATTTTGAAAAATATTGCAAAAAAGTGATCATTTGTTTTCCGATTCTGTCGAAATTAAGCAGGAAGGATTTTCCTATGACTCTAAATATTACTGGTGAATTTTACAGAAATCGGCCGAGATTTAGATATAGCTCTCATATATATATATATGTCGCCCGTTTTTAATGTCTAGGGTCACAGCTAGCGCATTTATTGATCCATCTTGCTAAAATTTTACAAAACGCTTTCCTCGACGACCGCTATAGTATTTGAGGAGTTTCCTCGAAATCGGTTTAGATTTAGATATAGCTCTCATATATATATGTTCGTCCGATTTTGTGAAAATTGCAAAAAAGGGATCATTTGTTTTCCGATTCTGTCGAAATTTAGCAGGAAGGATTTTCTTATGACCCTAAATATTACTGGTGAATTTCATAGAAATTGGCCGAGATTTAGATATAGCTGTCATATATGTCTATCGCCCGATTTTCACTTTAAGAGCCATTGGAAGCGCATCTATTGACCAATCTTGCCAAAACTTTGCGCAACGCTTTCTCCTTTCCCTTCTATGGAACTCCTGTTTGGAAATCAAAGCAAAAGACGTCTTCAAGATCCCACATGACATCTATGCAATTTGTAAAATTTTGCCCATAAACATTCCATTAAGGAACAGGGGCAAATTTCTCACATATCAATGAGTGCTGTCCGACCGAAATTTAAGCTCAATGATAAGAAACCAGCTTTTTATAGCCGAGTCCGACAACTCTTTGGGGAGAAATTTTTACATGACTTCTATGCATGGCACAATACCTCACAAATGTTGCTAGCATTAGGAAGGGATAACCACCGCTGCAAATTTTTCTGATGTCCTCGCCTGGATTCAAACCCAAGAGCTCAGCTCAGGTTATATAACAGAACACCACATGCAAAATTTCAGTTGATTCGGACAAAAATTGTGGCTTGTAAGGGCTTAAGAAATCAAATCGGACGAAGTTGTTAAAAGTCGTAACAGAACGCCGCGTACAAAATATCAGCCAAATCGGACAAAAAGGGCTCAAGAAGTCATATGGGGTGATGGGTTTATATGGAAGCTATATCAGGTTATAGACTGATTTGGACCGTACAAAGCACAATTGTTGAAAGTCATAACAGAACACCACATGCAAAATTTCAGTTTATTCGGACAAAAATTGTGGCTTGTAAGGGCTTAAGAAGTTAAATCGGACGATCGGTTTATATGGGGGCCCAAATTAGGTTGAAGGCCGATTGGAACCGTACAGTTGTTGAAAATCATAACAGAACACTATATACACTATATCAGCCAAATCGGACAAAAATTCCGACTTTCAGGGGCTCAGGAAGTCAAATCGGGAGATTGATTTATATGGGGGTCCAAATCAGGTTGCGGCGTGTAAGGGCTCAAGAAGATATATCGGGCGATCGGTTAATATGGGGGCTATATAGACCGATTTGAACTGTACTTGGTACAGTTCTTGGTCAAGTCAATACAGAACACTACGTGCGAAATTTCAACCAAATCGGATTGAAATTGCGGCTTTTAAGGGTTCAGGAAGCTTAAGCGGGAGATCGGTTTATATGGGAGCTATATCTATATCTAAACCGTTATAGCCCATTTCCAATCCCCAACGCCCTACATCGTTTTTATGTATCTGTGTAAAATTTCAAGTGGCTAGCTATACGCATTCGACCTCTATCGTGATTTCGACAGACGGCGGACGGACGGACGGACGGACATGGCTAGATCGATTCAGATTGTCGAGACTATATACTTTATTTGTGTCTTAGACGAATATTTCGAGGTTTTAGAAACGGGTCTTAGACCACATTAGTATACCCCCATCCCATTGTAGAGGGTATAAAAATGAGGATATATATGAGTCCATGGTGGTGGATATCGAAAGTTCAGCCTGGCCGATTTTAATGCGTTTTCATTTGCCATGATTTCGGGAAGCGAAACCAAGGCATACAAAGCAAATCCAAATGCTAAGTAGCGAATAGGTACTCCTGCTTCCATTCGTCGGTTTCTTGGCAATATTCCAGATCCAATCAGTTGCTAAGGAGGCCACCGTAGCACAGAGGTTAGCATGTCCGCCTATGAAGCTGAACACCTGGGTTTGTATCCTGGCGAGATCATCAGAAAAATTGTTCAACGGTGGTTTTCCCTTCCTAATGCTGGCAACATTTGTGAGGTACTATGCCATGTAAAACTTCACACCAAAGAGATGTCGCACTGCGGCACGCTGTTCGAACTCGGCTATAAAAAGGAGGCCCCTTATCATTGAGCTAAGCTCAAGTTTAAATTCAAGTTTAAGTTAAATTCAAGTTTAGATTCAAGTTTAAAACTTGAATCGGACTGCACTCATTGATATGTGAGAAGTTTGCCCTGTTCCTTAGTGGAATGTTCATGGGCAAAATTTGTATTTGCAATCAGATGTTAAAGGTGCCTGAAACACACTTAAGGCTGTTAGTTCATCCTCTGCTTGATTGGTCTTTTTGTCTATCTTTTCCTCTGTCTGTCCATTTTTCTTCGTTTCTTTTCATAGGACACTGATTGAAGTAAAAATCGTTCTAGATCTTAAATTGTCTGTTATATATATGTTCCCACGATTGCAAGATTACAGATGGCAGCTTTTAAAGCCCACGTTGTAAAAATTGTGCTCAATGATTTTTTTTTAAATCTTTTTCCAACTATCAATAATGCCATAGATTTGGTCCAACAATTCTATTCTCTTAAAATAAGGCCACCTTTAAGACCGTTTGCCAACCTCATGTAAACTGTGTAATAAAGTGTTTATTTGCAATCATTATTCAGTTCAAAATTGTCTATAACAACCATGTCTTTACCATCGCAGTCATTTATTAAGAAAATAAAATCACATCCTAGCTCACACTGTGTGTGGGAATCTTTTTGCCATATTAATTACAAATCAATCACCACGCTATCATTTATCTAAAAATTTACGGCCACTTTCTTCTATCAAATAACTCTTATTTCCAAATAACTCCAGTTTCCACATATCAATCTCTGCCAAGCGGCTCAACTATGGTCAAGCACATTTATGAGCATGTTTCCTGTAATAATTCGAAAAAAAAACCATATTTCATACAATAAACGTCAGCTAGTCACATGACAAATGGCATGACATAGAATTCTTAGCTAAGCCTCATGGAACAAACAATTATAAATAAAATTAATGGAAGACCACAAGAAGCAATAGATTGATGTGGCAGTGAAATGGCCACCATAGTAAACTTCAACCACTTAAACGTGTTTGCTTGCGCATACCACAGTTTTCGCTGTCATTGCCACAAATGTTGCAAAGATACTCCTCCGGTTTGTGAGATCATTTTCTGTACAAACAGCTTAATCACCTAATAAATAATATTTAAAGATATAAGCCTTTGCAAGGAATTCAAATTGAATAGCAAGCAAAGAAGTTAGAAAACTGGGTTTATGGCATTCAAGGGGGTTTGATGGCATTTGGGCATAAAAAATTCTATGGATTGATTTGAGTTCTCTACATTTAAATTAAGTAACCGCCAAAATGTTCAAATTCTCCTAATCAACATCTATAAAATTTCCATAGAAATATCGAATGGTCGTTGGGGACCAAACGAAGGGGCCACAAAAACAATCAGCGAATTCAAGAGCCTAAGGCTATGGCTGCAAGAGTTCCAAGTGAATTGAGTCAGACTTTATGGGGCCTTAAAATAGCAACACGTATTGGCAAGGGGGAATCCTTTTTTTCCCGCTTAACGTTTATATGAGTAATGTAAATTTTCAATGCACTAAAATAACTTTGCAATTTTCAATTCAAAACACAATGGGCTGGTATACTAAAATAAAGGCATACTAAGCTAAAAGGGCAAAATCTTTTCAAAACTCCTACAAGGCTTTCCACTCAGATCGATCTTCCAATGTAGGTTTTGAAGACCGTAAACGAATTGATGGGCGAATATCCATACATCTTGGAATAGTGAGTGAATTGTGCTATTTTGCATCAAGTTATAGTCCGATTCAAATCATAATAGAATCCTGAACATTGTAGAAGTCATTGTGCGATATTTCAGTTCGTTCGGATAAGAACTGCGCCTTATACGGGCTCAAGAAGCTTAATCGGGAGATAGGCTTATATGGGAGCTGTATCAAGCTATTGATCGATTCAGACCATAATAGACACATATATTCAAGGTCATGAGAGTAGCCGTAGTACAAAATTTCAGCCAAATCGGATGAGAATTGCGCCCCCTAGAGGCTCAAGAAGTCAAGATCCCAGATCGGTTTATATGGCAGCTATATCAGGTTCTATACCGATTTGCGCCATACTCAGCACAGTTATTGGAAGTCATAGCAAAACATCTCATGCAAAATTTCAGCCAAATCGGATAAGAATTGGACCCTCTATTGGCTCAAGAAGTCAAGATCCAAAATCGGTTTAAATGACAGCTATACCAAATATTGAACCGATTAGATTCATGCTTAGCACAGTTGGTGGAAGTGAAACCAAAACACTAGGTGCAAAATTTCAGTTAAATCGGAGGAGAAGTGCGCCCTCTAGAGGCTCAAGAAGTCAAGACCCAAGATCGGTTTATATGGCAGCTATATCAAAACATTGGCCGATTTTAACCATACTTAGCGCAGTTGTTGGAAGTGATACCAAAACACTACGTGCAAAATTTCAGTCAAATCGAACGAGAATTGCGCCCTCTAGAGGATCAAGAAGTCAAGACCCAAGATCGGTTTATATGGCAGATATATCAGAACATGGAGCGATTTGAACCATACTTAAGGCAGTTGTTGGAAGTGATACCAAAACACCACGTGCAAAAGTTCAGTCAAATCGAATGAGAATTGCGCCCTCTAGAGGCTCAAGAAGTCAAGACCCAAGATCGGTTTATATGGCAACTATATCAAAACATTGGCCAATTTTAACCTTACTTTGTACAGTTGTTGGAAGTGATACCAAAACACCACGTGCAAAATTTCAGTCAAATCGAATGAGAATTGCGCCCTCTAGAGGCTCAAGAAGTCAAGACCCAAGATCGGTTTATATGGCAACTATATCAAAACATTGGCCAATTTTAACAATACTTTGTACAGTTGTTGAAAGTGATACCAAAACACCACGTGCAAAATTTCAGTCAAATCGAACGAGAATTGCGCCCTCTAGAGGCTCAAGAAGTCAAGACCCAAGATCGATTTATAGGGCAGCTATATCAAAACATGGACCGATATGGCCCATTTACAATCTAAACCGACGTACTCCAATAAAAAGTATTTGTGCAAAATTTCAAGCGGTTAGCTTTACTCCTTCAGAAGTTAGCGTGCTTTAGACAGACAGACGGACGGACGGACACATAGACGGACGGATGGACAGACGGGCGGACATGGCTAAATCGACTTAAAATGACATGACGATCAAGAATATATATACTCTATGGGGTCTCAGATGCATATTTCGAGGTGTTACAAACAGAATGAGGAAATTAGTATACCCCCATCCTATGGTGAAGGGTATAAAAATAGAGTTATTGAGCTGAAGCATTGCAGAGACTCTTTTGTTCTTGTCCATAGGCAGGTCACATTTGAAGATAGTCTATATCGGATTATATATTCATTTAGCCTCCATGTAGAGGTATCACCCGGTTGATATTTGAAAAATAGGAATTTTTAGGGCTTAAGCCCGATATATCCCTCTCCCCCTTGTTACGTCCCTGGCTGTCGTATGTAACAATCTCCCGATTTATGGTAAAAAAACGTATTTATTATCTAATTTCGATGAATTTTTCTCAATGAGTTAGCCGATTCGCTAAAATTTATCACAATGTGTTGCGTAATGCCTCTCGACATTTATACCGAGTATGGTAAGCATCGGACTATATATGGTTGTCATATACACCGATCACCCGATTTAAGGTTGTTAAATATGGCCTAGATCGGTCTATATTTGGATTTAGTTGACATACACACTGATATCCCGATTGAAGGTCTAGGGTCCATAAAAGACGCAAAGACCCATTTCGCTGAAATTTGATACAATGAGTTGTGTTATGTCTTTTGACTTCGTACCAAGTAAGATAAGAATCGCACTTTATGAGGATACCGCTGTCATACACATCGATCTCCCGATTTAAGTTTTTGGATCCATAAAAAACGCACTTATGAACCAATTTCGGTGAAATTTCGCACAGTGAGCTATGTTAGGCTCTCCAAAATACTTTTTGCTGTACGCAGGTTGGATTCCTGCGCGGGCCAAATCGGACCATATTTGGATATAGCTGCCATATAGACCTATCTGCCGATTAAGGGTCTGAAGCCCATTAAAGCTGCATTTATTACCCGATTCCGCTGAAATTTAAAACAGTAAGTTGTTTAAAGGGCGGTATGAAAAGAGCCCAAATGCAATAAGGCCCCAAACTGAAAATGAAATTAAAACCCCAAAATAAAACTTTATTTCGTAATGAAATAAAATCCCAAAAGTAAAAATGAAATAAAGCCTCAACCAAATAAAAAATTACCCCAAACTAAAATGAAATAAGGCCCCAAAATTTGGGGAAATTATTTCATATGAAATAAAGTTTCCAAAGTTAAACCCTAACTTTTGAAATGAAACAAAGTCCATGTATACAAGTTTGGGGCCTTATTTTCCGTTTGGGGTTTTTTTTTTTTGCATTGGGGCCTTATTGCATACCGCCGTTTCAAGCCTCTCGACATCCGAGGGCATAAGGTTAGCTTCTTGAAACTTTGCACAGATACATAGTATTGATGGAAGTCATTGGGGATTACAAGTGGTCCCTATCGGTTCAGATTGAGATGTAGTTGCCATATAAACCGATCTCCCGATTTGAATTTTTTTTTTCGATTTGACTGTGAAGTGATGCATGTATGTGTTCCGCTATGATTTTCCGCATCGGTCTATAACCTGATATAGCTTTCATATAAACCAATCTCCTGTTTTTACTTCTTGAGCCCTTACAAGCCTCATTTTTTGTCCGATTTGGCTGAAATTGAGCATGTAGCGTCGTGTTATGACTTTCAACATCTTTGTCTGTGCTAAGTAGGGTCCAAATCGCATTATAGCCTGTTATAGCTCCCAGGTAAACCGGTCTCTCGATCTTCCTTATTCGGTTCCTAGAAGCTCTAATTTTTGCTGGTTTGACAGTAGTTTGGTATGTATTGGGTTGCCCAAAAAGTAATTGCGGATTTTTTAAAAGAAAGTAAATGCATTTTTAATAAAACTTAGAATGAACTTTAATCAAATATACTTTTTTTACACATTTTTTCTAAAGCAAGCTAAAAGTAACAGCTGATAACTGACAGAAGTAAGAATGCAATTATAGGGTCACAAGCTGTGAAAAAATTTGTCAACGCCGACTATATGAAAAATCCGCAATTACTTTTTGGGCAACCCATAAAACACCTCATGAATAAAATTATGTCATTCAACCAATTTTTTTTTTTGTATAAATCTTTAGCAGAATCCATTCCCAAGTTTCGCCCCGACACTTCTACTTGTTTTATTTATTTATTTATTTATTTTTAATTTTTTATGTTTTATGAATTCTCCCTGCCCATTGTGCATCTAATTCTTAAATGCTCATAATCGTTATGGTTTTTTTTTATTCTTGGAACTTTTGCTTCATGGTCAACATGGTAATATGAACACCTTTGCTAAGCCCAAAAACATACACTTGCAAATTTTCATATTTTTCCCGCTGCCCATGGCCACAAACACCCAACTCCACCTCTAGCGGTTTGTGAATGGGGCGGTTATTTAAGGCCAAACGGAAAACTTGTCTACCACACAACACCACCATCAATACTTGAGTAATTGTATTTTCTACACCAAACACCGCTAGACGTTCGAGTTACGGTAAGCAATCGGAATTGGTGGTAGTTGGTGCCTTTGCCAAATGACCTGCTTTAAACAATTGTCCGTTGTTCACTGCAGTTTTTGGCTTGCTTGCCATCAGCTCCCCCCTCCCCACTTTTCTTCGCTCCAGAAAATGTCTTGCCACAATTTCATCAAATTGATATTAATGTTCTTTTACATTTCGCTTTAATAGCCATGGATATTGGCTAAATAGATTTTCTTTTTCTGTGTGTGTGTGAGTGTGTGTGTGTAACATAGCTACCAAAAGTTTATGCAAGGGGCTTGGTCTTAGCGTATAAATTTTCTGTTCAGAATTGCATAAAAACTAAAATGACGATGAAGAAGGTTTTGGGGGCACTTGATTTGTGTAGAAATTGTTGGTGTTTAGTGCAAAATATATGTTTATGAAATATATTTCCCTAAGTTGGGAGAAAATTGCTTTATCGAAATAGCGAAATTGCCTAAATGAATTTTAATGGTTCACTGGTGAGGGGAACAAAAGATTTAGAAAACAAGCGTGTCGCCTTTTGTTAATCAAGGAAGAGAACGAAAAAATATTTATGGCAAAAATGGTAAGAAGCAGAAGAGATCTAATTAAGTGGTACTGGATCTTCTACTTCTGAGAGAATAGAGGATTCGATTCTTAGTAAAATGATCGGTATGTTACTTAAAGATCTGTAAACAAAACTTTTCTGGTTGTGTTAAATTGCAAATAAAGTGTATGTTAAGACACATAAACGAAAGACTTAAGAAACGAACTTTTTTCTAAAGAAATAAAGGGTGCTTGAAGTTCATACAAATACTGAGATAGGGTCCATTATTTGTTATTTGTATACCCTTCATCATAGGATGGCGGGGATACTAATTTCGTCATTCTGTTTGTAACTACTCGAAATATTCGTCTGAGACCCCATAAAGTATATATATTCTTGATCGTCGCGACATTTTATGCCGATCTAGGCATGTCCGTCTGTCCGTCCGTCTGTCCGTCCGTCCGTCTGTCTGTCGAAAGCACGCTAACTTCCGAAGGAGTAAAGCTAGCCGCTTGAAATTTTACACAAATACTTTTAATAAGAGTAGGTCGGTTGGTATTGTAAATGGGCCATATCGGTCCACGTTTTGATATATCTACCATATAATCTGATCTTTGGTCTTGACTTCTTGAGCTTCTAGAGTGAGCAATTCTTATCTGATTGAAATGAAAATTTGAACGACGTGTTCTGTTATGATATCCAACAAGTGTGTCAAGTATGGTTCAAATCGGTCCATAACCTGATATAGGTGTCATATAAACCGATCTTGGGTCTTGACTTCTTGAGCCTCTAGAGGGCGCAATTCTCATCCGATTGGAATGAAATTTTGCATGACGTGTTTTGTTTTGATATTCAACTACTGTGCCAAGTATGGTTCAAATCGGTTCATAACCTGATATAGCTGTCTTATAAACCGATCTTGGGTCTTGACTTCTTGAGCCTCTAGAGTGCGCAATTCTTATCCGATTGGAATGAAATTTTGCACCAGGTGTTCTGTTGTAATATCCAATAACTGTGCCAAGTATGGTTCAAATCGGTTCATAACCTGATATAGCTGTCATATAAACCGATCTTGGGTCTTGATTTCTTGAGCCTTTAGAGGGCGCAATTCTCATCCGATTGGAATGAAATTTTGCACGACGTGTTTTGTTTTGATATTCAACTACTGTGCCAAGTATGGTTCAAATCGGTTCATAACCTGATATAGCTGTCTTATAAACCGAGCTTGGGTCTTGACTTCTTGAGCCTCTAGAGTGCGCAATTCTTATCCGATTGGAATGAAATTTTGCACCAGGTGTTCTGTTGTAATATCCAATAACTGTGCCAAGTATGGTTCAAATCGGTTCATAACCTGATATAGCTGTCTTATAAACCAATCTTGGGTCTTGACTTCTTGAGCCTCTAGAGTGCGCAATTCTTATCCGATTGGAATGAAATTTTGCACCAGGTGTTCTGTTGTAATATCCAATAACTGTGCCAAGTATGGTTCAAATCGGTTCATAACCTGATATAGCTGTCTTATAAACCGATCTTGGGTCTTGACTTCTTGAGCCTCTAGAGGGCGCAATTATAATCCAATTAGAATGAATTTTTGCACGAAGTATTTTGTTATGATATCCAACAAGTGTGCCAAGTATGGTTCAAATCGGTTCATAACCTGATATAGCTGTCATATAAACCGATCTTGGGTCTTGACTTCTTGAGCCTCTAGAGGGCGCAATTCTCATCCGATTGGAATGAAATTTTGCACCAGGTGTTCTGTTGTAATATCCAATAACTGTGCTAAGTATGGTTCAAATCGGTTCATAACCTGATATAGCTGTCATATTAACCGATCTTGGGTCTTGACTTCTTGAGCCTCTAGAGTGCGCAATTCTTATCAGATTGGAATGAAATTTTGCACGACGTGTTTTGTTATGATATCCAACAAGTGTGCCAAGTTTGGTTCAAATCGGTCCATAACCTGATATAGCTGCCATATAAACCGATCTTGGGTCTTGACTTCTTGAGCCTCTAGAGGGCGCAATTCTTATCCGATTTGAATGAAATTTTGCACGAATTGTTTTGTTATGATATCTAACAATTGTGCCAAGTATGGTTCAAATCGGTACATAACCTCATATAGCTGCCATATAAACAGATCTTGGGACTTGATTTCTTGAGCTTCTTGAGGGCGCAATTCCTATCCGATTTGGCTGAAATTTTGTATGACTTATTTTATTCATACTTTCAACAACTGTGTTTAATAAGGTTCAAATCGGTTAATATCCTGATATAGCTGCCATATAAACCGATCTGGGATCTTGACTTCTTGAACCTCTAGAGGTCGCAATTATTATCCAATTTGCCTGAAATTTTGTACAACGGATTCTCTCATGACCATCAACATACGTGTTTATTATGATCTGAATCGGTCTATAGCCCGATACAGCTCCCATATAAATCGATCTCTCAATTTTACTTCTTGAGCCCCCAGAGGCCGCAATTCTTGTTCGAATTGGCTGACATTTTACACAGGTCTCCAACATGTAATTTAATTGTGGTCCAAACCGGACCATATCTTAATATCGCTCTAATAGCAGAGCAAATCTTTTCTTTTATCCTTTTTTGCCTAAGAAGAGATGCCGGGAAAAGAACTCAACAATTGCGATCCATGATGGAGGGTATATAAGATTCAGCCCGGGCGAACTTAGCATGCTTTTACTTGTTTAGTTTAGTTAAGCATAATTGAATAAGGTAAATTAGAGTTAGAGTATCTCTTAGACAGGAGTTACACATACATATTGGGTTGCCCAAAAAGTAATTGCGGATTTTTCACATAGTCGGCGTTGACAAATTTTTTCACAGCTTATGACTCTGTAATTGCATTCTTTCTTCTGTCAGTTATCAGCTGTTATTTTTAGCTTGCTTTAGAAAAAAAGTGTAAAAAAGTATATTTGATTAAAGTTCATTCTAAGTTGTATTAAAAATGTATTTACTTTCTTTTAAAAAATCCGCAATTACTTTTTGGGCAACGCAATATATGTGCAATTGCATACCAGCTGGGTACTCATTGTTAACATTGTCAATGCTAACAAGAACTCGTTAATATTTTTAATGGAAATCAATCACTTCTACCACTTATCATCCCACATTTTCAACAAATATTCCTTGATTGTTTGCCATAGATTTAATGACTTCAATTGTGGTTTTGTAGAATGCGGATTCGCTTAGAAAAACACCACAGATTTTCTATGCTCTATTACCAAGGAATGCCCAGATAGCATTTAAGATAGCTGTCTTGATTGTTATATGGTGTCAAGAACGTTTAGCTCAGCAATCAATATCGTTCCAAGAAAAGCCTCAAACTCATAACAAGTTTAAGTTGGTTTTTTTGTTAGTGAAAAACCGTTAAAACCTTTTTCTCATTGGCACAATGTACTCTTAGAATTCAGTATTTATCCTCGATATGTTAAAACGTTGATTAATCATTCAAACTGATGAAATCATAGAGGCAAAAGCTTTCCTCCTTCAAAAAAAAAAAAAAAAAAAAAAACACCTTTGTGTGAAAATTCACAGGAAAAAACCTCAAACTGCACAATAAATCAACTCCAAATCACAATCATCTTGTTGCAGACGCCAATGAAAATCTCAAATCATCGCCATACTTAATCACCACTGACAGACACATAACTGGTGATACACAAGTGTGGCTGGGACCAAGTTTCCAGCTGCCAGCTGGAAGTGTTAAGGTCTTTATGCATTTTTTGTTTATTTTTTTTACGAGAAAAGCAATTCAATTTAACTTCTCTCTCTTTTCTAGTGCTTGCAATTTTCGATAGTAAACTAAACTGGCTAAACTAGATCAAATCTATCGCACACTATGATGAAGTTGATCGATGTAATGCCAAATCATTACTTTGCATTAAATTCGAAGGCTCCAAAAAAAAAAAAAAAAAAAAAAAAACGAAACAAGTTCTTTGTAAAGTGTTAGATAATATCAAACACCATGCAGAGTGAGAGGTGAGCAACAAAAAATTTTCATATTTCAATTATAAATCATTAAATCACCACTATTGCTATCTTTGATCTGGTCTATGGTTTTGAACACTTAAAAATTGTTGGCAATGCAAAAGCTTTGAAGAAAAGTTGTGTGATTCAATATCTGTTGCAAGTCAATGACTTGGGTGTTGAATTGAACTTGCCGTAAATTATGACAGCTGTTGATTTCTGAATGTGGTTAGAGATTCTCTTCGACAACTGTTTGGTTTTTTCTTCTTATGGAATGAAATTTAAGTTCGTTGCTTAAGTCTTTTGATTTTAAGATCGTATGGCAAGATTTAGACATGTGAGGATTGTTTTAAAGAAATCGAAGAATTAGGGATTCTAGCCGTTCAATGACCCAAATTGTGCCATTCGTCGGAGGCTATTACAGAAATTGTGTCTAAGCCGAAAATCCTTTGGGCGATAAGAAGTTTCGACTACTTTAAGTCGCCAGGCCCTGATGATGTATCACTGGTTGAATTACAAGCTGTGTTTGATAGAATGGTTCCCTGGCTGATACCACATACTCTGCTTGTATCAGAATGCCATATACACCTGTGGAATGGAGGGACACGAAGGTCATTTTCATTCCAAAAGCAGGAAAACCCTACCACACGAAGGCGAAAGATGTTCGTCCTATTAGTCAGTCATCCTTTATGCTAAAGACTTTTGAGAGATTGATAGAAATATTGCTTAGGGCAAAGATCCCTGGAGATCGCTTGTCGTGGCAGCAGTATGCATATAGTAAAGGCAAACCCACTGAAACAGCCCTTCACGACCCAGTCGGCTACATAGAGGGTAATCTCGCTGTCAAGGAATATACAATGGTAGCATTTCATGACATTGAAGGTGCTTTCAATAATGTAAAACCGTCGTCCATCCTGAAGGAATTGGAGTTTCTAGTCATCAACTCTACCGTAAGAAAGTTTTTTAATAACTACCTCATTGAGAGGTGCATTACGGCAGGTTTGGGATCTGCGGAAAAAAGATGGGTCAGAAGGGGATCACCTCAAGGACGTGTACTGTCTTCTCTACTTTGGAATATAGCCTTTGGAAGAAAAAGGCATTAAGGTGGTCGCACATGTTGATGACGTGGCTATTGCGGTTAGGGAAAAGTTTGCTAGCTTTGCTGTACTTCAGGAAGCTCTACGTGCAACAGCAAAGTGGGCTACCGAAAGTGGTCTGGGTATAAATCCGTGCAAGACAGAAGTAGTTCTTTTCAGCAGGAGATACAAGCTGCCTACAGTGGAACCTGTCTCCTTGGGTGGAGAGAATGTTCCATTTACAGAAAGCGCAAAATACCTAGGTATTTTACTGGACACGAAATTGAACTTCATATCCAACATTTTGGAAAGGGCAAGAAAGGCCACTCTTGCCCTTTGCACCAGCAAGAAAGCCATTGGCAAAAGTTGGAGGTTTTGACCGCTAACCATGCATTGTGACACCTACAATGCTATATGGTGTTGTGGTCTGGTGGACGACGCTTCAAAAGTCCATCTACAGCTCAATACTTAACCGGATCCAAAGGATGGCTTGTTTGTGCCTCACAGCCGCACTGAGGATGACACCATCTGATGCACTGTATTTAATGCTACATCTTATGCCTCTGAACATTGTGGCTAGACAAATTTGTGCGACCACTGGCGTGAGATTAAGGGAGCTTTCTCATTGGTCATATGGCGGCTAAGGACAATGTGTTCTCCTTGACACAATATCCGATGTTCCAGGCAGTGTGGATTACACTCTACCTGAGCCGCAAAAAATGCCACTCTTGCCCTATACACCAGCAAGAAAGCCATTGACAAAATTTGGGGGTTTTGACCGCTTATCATGCATTGGGTATATACTGTAATTGTCAGATCTACAATGCTATATGGTGTTGTGGTCTGGTGGACGACGCTTCAAAAGTCCATCTACTGCTTAATACTTAACCGGATCCTAATGATGGCTTGTTTGTGCATCACAGCCGCACTGAGGACGACACCATCTGATGCACTGTATTTAAAGCTACATTTCATGCCTCTGGACATTGTTGCGACCACTGCAGTGAGGTTAAGGGAGCTTTCTCATTGGTCATATGGCGGCTGAGGAGAATGTGCTATCCTTGACACAATATCCGATGTTCCAGACAGTGTGGATTACACCCTACCTGAGTCGCTTTTTGATAAAAATTACTGTATCACTATTCCTGATAGAACCGATTGGAACTACAATATCCCTGGTAAGAGAAGATACATAGACTTCTTTCTATACGGATGGTTCCAAACTAAACGACCAGGTGAGCTTTGGGGTGTACTTTAAAGATCTAGAATTGGTCATATCGAAAAGGTTACCCGACCACTGCAGTGTGTATCAAGCAGAGATCCTGGCAACTGCCACTGTTCCTTAGTGGAATTTTCATGGGCAACATTTGCATTTGATCCTTGCAACTAAGTAAGTGTTGCAATGGCTAAGATATCATGTCATTACGACGATTGGCATAAATATCTTCTCAGACAGCCAGGTAGCCATTAAATGCCTGGAGAATGCACTTGACTTTCGCAGATCACTCAACGAGATAGCTGAACACCTGTTTTGGGCGCCGGGTCACAGAGATATCCCTGGGAATTGTAAAGCGGATGAGTTTGGGAGACTAGGAACTACCCTACACATTCCAGGCAAACTGGAATCTGTGGGTATGCCTCTAGCAACATGTAAGCTAAGTTTTCAGCATCAGACTCGAAGGACAACGAATGATGGATGGTTACAAAGCGGGGGTTGTGAATATTCCAAAACTATGTGGCCTAATCTGGACTTTAAGAAGTCTACCGCATTGGCTAGAATATACGTCTCAGTCATTTTGTCCCTCATGACAGGTCACTGTCTATTCGGAAAACATGCTGACAGTCTGAAGGTAGCCAGCATGGACTTTTGTAGAAGCTGTTAAAGACATCGAAGAAGAAGAGACTATAGAACACCTTCTGTGTGTGTGTCCCGCACCAGCAGTCAGAAGGAGTTCCACTTTAGGTTCTCATTTCTTTGAGAACATGTCTGATTAAACTGACAAGAACATTCGCAAGTTATTGGGCTTTTTAAAGCGATCTGGATCGCTTGTAGATGCTGTTGAAGACATCGAAAAAAAAGAGACTATAGAACACCTTCTGTGTGTGTGTCCCGTACCAGCAGTCAGGTTCTCATTTCTTTGAGAACCTCTCCGATTTAGCGGATGTGCACATTCGCAAGTTATTGGGCTTTTTAAAGCGATCTGGATGGTTGGAACGGTGGGAACTAGAAGGCTTCTTCCTTCTTCTGTTCCTGTGGTATTACATGGCAGAGTGCCACCTAAACCTCAGTTCAAAAGGTCGGCTTCGCCCGACGTTAGCCCGCTCTTGATTGTTAAACCCTACACCACTACTGTGGTACAGGGCATTATAACTTAGTGCATTTGTTTGTAACACCTAGAAGGAGGAGGAATACATCCATTGTTAAGTATACCGATCGGCTCAGAATCATTTTCTGATTCGATTTAGCTATGCCTGTCTGTCTCTCCGTCTGTCCATGTTAATTTGTGTACAAAATACAGATCGCAGTTTTCAACCGATCGTCTTAAAATTTGGCACAGTAAGGTTTTTCGACTGAGAGACAAAGCCTATTGAAATTGAAAGAAATCGGTTCAGATTTGGATATAGCTGTGACATATATTGCGTTGCCCAAAAAGTAATTGCGGATTTTTCATATAGTCGGCGTTGACAAATTTTTTCACAGCTTGTGACTCTGTAATTGCATTCTTTCTTCTGTCAGTTATCAGCTGTTATTTTTAGCTTGCTTTAGAAAAAAAGTGTAAAAAAGTATATTTGATTAAAGTTCATTCTAAGTTTCATTAAAAATGCATTTACTTTCTTTTAAAAAATCCGCAATTACTTTTTGGGCAACCCAATATAGTAATATTGCAATAAAATGGTCATTTGTTAACCGATTCTCTTGAAATTTGGCAGGAAGGGTTTTTTTACGACTCTCGACATAACTGGTGAATTTTATAGAAATCGGTTCAGATTTCGATATAGCTGTCATATATGCATATCGCCCGATTTTCACTTCTAGAGCCACTGCAAGCACATTGTTTGACCAATCTTGCCAAAACTTTGTACAATGCTTTGCTCGACACCTATCACAATATTTGAGAAGTTTGCTCGAAATCGATTCAGATTTAGATATAGCTCCCATATATATCCTCCAGCCGATAAGGCCTTCTAAGGCTGTAGAAGGCTTAATTTTGGTCCGTTCTCTATAAAATTTTGCGCGATGCGTTTTATTTAGAGTCTCAGTACGTGTGCACAATTTTTTCAATATCGGTTCAGATTTAGATATAGCTCTCACATATATCTTTCATCCAATAATGCCTTCTAAGGCTGTAGAAGCCAGAGTTTTTATCCGATTTTTACAAAAGTTAGCATGTGCTATGTTATGTAACGTCTCAATACGTTGGCATTAAATCGGTTCAGATTTAAATATAGCTCCCATATATATCTTTCATCCGATATGGCCTTCTAAGGCTGTGGTTCTTTTCAATATTTCAATAGGTATGCAAAATAAAAGTCTGACTAGATTTCATCATAGCCTTTATGTTTTGAGAGTAGTGTATGAAGGGTGAAGGGTATGATAAAGTGGGCCCCGCCATACTTTTGCCTTTCCTTAGTGGTCTAAATAATCTCCCTTTTGTGTAATTATATTTTTTCATAATTCTTAAGTTAAATAAAATGATTGTTAACAAGTTTTCCGTAGGCTTACAAAAAGCAAAAAGCGAAAGTATTGTCAATGTTATGCCTCATTTCCAAAGCAGCACAGAGTTGAAACGAAAAAAAAATATTATTTCGGAAATAGGCATTTGTTGGCTGTAGGCTTAATGTCACATGCGACAGTCAAAGTTTTTCACTGACAAAGAAAATGTCAACAAATTATCTGGATCACACATCAATTTACTCATCTCCCCCTTGGGCCACTTAAAAAAAAAACCGAAAAAAACTGCAGGTTTACTTTTCCAAGACATTTGACACATGTCCCACCAACTTTTTCAAAAGCAATTCAAATTTGTTTGCTGCTGCTGACGACAATGCCATTGCAATTGACAATGAGCTATGATGAGATGCTTCTTTGCAGCAACAAGTCTTGTGATATGTGAAAGTAAATTGAATGCATGCATGCATTGTTATTGGCCGTCGATAAACGCTCAACGCTAAGGAAGATGATGAGGAAGGCAATGATGATGATGATGATGATGACTGTTCTTTGGGGTCTTTGTCGGTGAGGCGGTGGGTTGGTGGGTTGGTAGGTCGTTGTCGCTTTGTTTTTTCCATTTAATGATGAACATGACATTGTATCGGGAACATGACAACCAGCAACCGAAAAACAAGACAGCATTTATAGAGGTAACGACAGAGGTTAAGGCTAAGGATGGATGGTGGTAAATGCAGCGAACAATCATAAATCACTTAACAATTGTAATAACTTTAACAATTGATGATGGGCCAAACAAGCAAACAAACAGCAATGACAATGAGACTTTAATTTTTTCTTGTCTATACAAGCATTTAGGTATGCATGCATGCATGTTTGTGTGTGTGTGTGTGTGTGTGTTTGAGTTTTTGTATGATTTGCTCTGATTTGTTCATGTGTCGTTTGTCGACTTTCAATTTTAGTTGTAAAATAAGAAACAGACAAAAAGTGAAATTTATGTGTGTGTGTGTGTGTGTGTGTGCGAGCAGAGTTCAAAGAAGGCAGCAAGTTCGTTGCCTAAGTCTTTTGTTTCAAGCTATGTGTTTTTTTCTCCACTTATTTTATGAGTAGCTAAAATTGTTGCAAGACAAATTTCCCTTTTAGAATCGCAAAAGTGTTTCAGTTAGTCACGCTTTATATTCTTATTAACAAGTTTGTTTTTTACGATGAAAAGAAAAAAAAGACATTCTTTTGCCTTCAATTGTCAAGACATAGAAAAAATGAATTCTTATTGTCAGGTATTTTTCTTTTGTGTATGAGTTTTGGTTTGTGAAGAGGATTTTCTAGTTTTGTTCTGAATGACATTGTCTCTCTCTCTGCGCTTAGATTTTTATTCACTCACGTGTGCCATGTTTTTGCTGGCAACATGAGTTGACACTTTCTTTTTCTATACCCCAACCTAGTCGCGTATTCGCAGTGAATTTTCTTTTGCATGGGTTTTGGGTTTTGAAAACGACGTTTACCTTGAAACTTTGCGTGAGCCAGTGGTAGACACGAAATGTCTAGAATTCAGTTGGCCATGTTTGTAGTGCTGTTGTTTGTTTACGTTTGTTTCTTTTCTTGATTTCATTTGTTATTGTGGTTCAATTAAATTTTCTAGATTATGTCCCCAATGTCACATTGTCTCTTTTGCTTGATATCGGTGTTTCGTCTAAGTTGTGCGATTTATTTATCGCGTCTAGCGTTGAAAGTTTAATTAAATACAATTAGCCAAAAGAGAAATTCATGTTATTGGGGTTCTGTGTTACGAATAAAAATGTAGATCCCAATTTTATGCACTGGGCTAAGCTTTGTACCGGCCGCAGACACTTTCCTTTAGCGACACGTGAGTTCGGTTTTCTTTTCGCCTTCAAATACCAACGAATGGCCTTGTTGCCAGATAAAATTTACAAAGTGATTAATGATTATTGAGGGACATACTTTCGGCGGTAATATTTCAAAAAAAAAAAAAAAAACTTTCTTACCTTTAATGTTTGCAATGCTTATGGTATTGTACTCGTATTCTGAAATGAAATGAAAAGAACATTGGAAAGTTAGTAATGATGGCTACAAATGATGAACCAAATCATAGGTCATAGTTTTTTTTTGGCAAATAATAAAAGTTAGAAACTTAATGATAACTAACAATAAATAACATGCTGAGGAGCATATGGAAGAGGTTCACTGGTGTTGGTCACCCAACTGGGGGTTTATTCATTCCCTGTGCAACACAACGAAATATCGATTTCCTGACCTATAAAGTATATATATTTGAGATCATCGCTTAAATCTAAGACGTTCTAACCATATGTCTGTTGAAATCACTCTACATATCTTTAAAAATGCCGACAATTAGCTGAAACTTTGCCACAATCTTTTTATTTTTGTCTATAGGCAGGTTAAGTTCGAAGATGGGCTATATGGGGCTATATCTTGATAAAGTCCCAGTATTTAGACCTATTTAAGGCACATTATTATCCGATTTCTGTGAAATTCAGAACAATGTCTTGCATTAGAGTTTCCGACATTCGTGCCAAGTATGGTCAAGATGGGGCTTTATCTGGATGTAGCTGCCATGTAGACCGATTTCCGAAAACAGTTCTTGGGACCAAAACAGGCGCTTTTATTAACAAAATTCGCTGAATTTTGGCACAGAGAGGTGCAGTGAGGGCTCTTCGATATCCCTGTTCAATAAGGCACTGATCTTTCCATATTTGAATATGGGTGCTATGTAGAAAAATATTCCGATTACAAGTCTTGGGTCAATAGAAGGCGCATTTATTCTCCAATTTCCCGGTAATATGACAAAATTGTGTTGCGTTAGGCTCTTCGACATTCTATTCGAGTATGGATTTCAATACCCTCCACCATAGGATGGGGGTATAGTAATTTCGTCATTCTGTTTGTAACTACTCGAAATATTCGTCTGAGACCCCATAGAGTATATATATTCTTGATCGTCGTGATATTTTATTTCGATCTAACCATGTCCGTCCGTCTGTCTGTCGAAAGCACGCTAATTTCCGAAGGAGTAAAGCTAGCCGCTTGAAATTTTGCACAAATACTTCTTATTAGTGTAGGTCGGTTGGTATTGTAAATGGGCCATTTCGGTTCATGTTTTGATATAGCTGCCATGTAAACCGATCTTGGGTCTTGACTTCTTGAGCCTCTAGAGGGCGCAATTCTTATCCGATTTAAATGAATTTTGGCACGACGTGTTTTGTTATGATGTCCTACAATTGTGCCAAGTATGGTTCCAATCGGTTCATAACCTGATATAGCTGTCATATAAACCGATCTTGGGTCTTGACTTCTTGAGCCTCTAGGGAGTGCAATTCTTATCCGATTGGAATGAAATTTTGCACGACGTGTTTCGTTACGATGTTCTACAATTGTGCCAAGTATGGTTCAAATCGGATGATAACCTGATATAGCTGTCATATAAACCGATCTTGGGTCTTGACTTCTTGAGCCTCTAGAGGGCGCAATTCTTATCCGATTTCAATGAATTTTGGTACGACGTGTTTTGCTATGATATCCAACAACTGTGCCGAGTATGGTTCAAATCGATTCATAACCTGATATAGCTGTCATATAAACCGATCTGGGGTCTTGATTTATTGAGCCTCTAGAGGGCGCAATTCTTATCCGATTTAAATGAATTTTAGCACGACGTGTTTTGTTATGATATCCAACAACTGTGCCAAGTATGGTTTAAATCGGTTCATAACCTGATATAGCTGTCATATAAACCGATCTTGGGTCTTGACTTCTTGAGTATCTAGGGTGCGCAATGCTTATCCGATTGGAATGAAATTTTGCACGACGTGTTTTGTTATGATATCCAACAATTGTGCCGAGTATGATTCAAATCGGTCCATAACCTGATATAGCTGTCATATAATCCGATCTTGGGTCTTGACTTCTTGAGCCTGTAGAGGTCGCAATTATTATCCGATTTGCCTGAAATTTTGTACGACGGATTCTCTCATGACCATCAACATACGTGTTTATTATGATCTGAATCGGTCTATAGCCCAATACAGCTCCCATATAAATCGATCTCTCAATTTTACTTCTTGAGCCCCCAAAGGGCGCAATTCTTATTCGAATTGGCTGACATTTTACACAGGTCTCCAACATATAATTTAATTGTGGTCCAAACCGGACCATATCTTGATATCGCTCTAATAGCAGAGCAAATCTTTTCTTATATCCTGTTTTGCCTAAGAAGAGATGCCGGAAAAAGAACTCGACAAATGCGATCCATGGTGGAGGGTATATAAGATTCGGCCCGGGCGAACTTAGCACGCTTTTAATTGTTTTTTTTTGTCACTTAACGAACACGCAGGGGGATGTCCCCTATATATGCAGTGCATTGCGTTAGCAATTAGGAAAGTTAAGGGTTGGAGGGGGGAAAGAGAGAGTAGTGTTTATTGATATTAGTCTTGAATTGCTGAACGTCAATGTCGGTGGGAAAGACATTAGCCGGAAAGCGATTCCATGAATTTTCTCGCTAATGCATGGTTCGGTCGACGGGCCAATCAATTACAAACGGGTGTGAATTCCTGGCAAGTTTTGCATTCCTGGTGAACATCCTAACGTCTGGGGTAAGAAGACGAATATGCCTGGAACACATGCCACGAAAAAAACGATACGGCAATACAACGCTACCCACATTCCGGCGACGTTCAAGGGAAGCAATAGAGTTGGATACCCTACTTTCCCCAATCAACACTATCACTCTCCGTTGAACCCGGTCAAGTAGCTTCAAGGATGACAATCAGGCCACATAGACCGATCATTGTGCTTAAAATTGAATCGGGCAGTACTCATTGATTTGTGAGAAGTTTGCCCCAGTTCCTTAATGGAATGATCATGGGCAAATTTGCATATAGACTGATGTCCTAGATTAGGGTCTCAGGCCCATAAAGTGCGCATTTATTATCCGATTCCGCTGAAATGTCTCGAGATCCCTGCCTTATATGGTTCCGATCGGTTTATATTATTTATATTCCGAAACATTACCATATACACCGATTTCCGGATTTTAGATCTTGGACCCATGAAAACAGCGTTTCTTACCCGATTTCATTGAAATTTGGCACCGTGACCTAAGCAAAGATCTTCGACATCCGTGTTCAATGTAGCTTCCATTGGCTGATAGGGTTGCCCAAAAAGTAATTGCGGATTTTTTAAATGAAAGTAAATGCATTTTTAATAAAGCTTAGAATGAACTTTACACTTTTTTTCTAAAGCAAGCTAAAAGTAACAGCTGATAACTGACAGAAGAAAGAATGCAATTACAGAGTCACAAGCTGTGAAAAAATTTGTCAACGCCGACTATATGAAAAATCCGCAATTACTTTTTGGGCAACCCAATATTTGGATAAAGCTTTTAAAATATGAACCCGATATGAACCCGACTCGAAATATTCCTCAAAGATCCCATAAAGGATATATAATCCTCATCATAATGACATTTTAAGTCGGTCTAGCCATGTCCGTCCGTCTGTCCGTCTATCCGTATACTGGTCTGTCGAAAGCAGTCTAACTTTCAAAGGAGTAAAGCTAGACTCTTGAAACTTGACACAAATACTTCCTATTAGTGTAGGTCGGTTAAGATTGTAAATGGGCCAAATCGGTCCATAATTTCGGCCCGGCCAAACTTAATGCCTTTTTAATTGGTTGCTGCTTACCTTACTTACCCTCTTCGATTGTTTAAATTTTTTGTTAAGTATAATTGGTTATCTTGTCATTAAAATAATTTCCATTGATTACGCAATTGCTATGGAATATAATTAAATTTATAATAATATGTTGTATGTATGCATACATTTTCTACTTCGTCTGGCAACTAAACCATTTCAAAGAAGCCTTCAGCCCGTCTCAATTGGTTTGTATGTTAAAAAACGTTCTATTTTTGCCATAATTTATGCATAACCATGTACAAGACACACAGCAACCATGGGAGATGTATTGAGAAGAAGAAGACAACGAAAAAACTCAAACCATGACACCAGGCGGTAATAACAATACCAAATGGCATGGAAAGCTCACATAATACACCGGCTACTTTAACCGACAGACAGATTTAATGGAATGAAAGACCCAATTCCAATGCCACCGTTGCCGTTGTTGATTGTTTGCAACACAAACGGCGAAGATGAATTTGAGGCAAAGTAGAGTTGTAACATAACTGTATAATATTATGTGCTGGGGGGGGGAGGGGGGGCTAAAAACAGGCCCCACTTTACCACTACATACGAATCATTATGGCTAAGAGACAATCAATGGCCACAATGCCACAAGGATGAGGACAACATTCAACAACGTCATTCAATTCAGCCACCTTCAATCGCCAGAACCGTGGTGCCATTCTTTCAACTCGCTGATCACTGACACCAAGAAATTAAGGAAAACAAGCAATCCACAATTTTGCTGACACAAGACAAGGTAGAAACAAAGCGAACACCAACTAAGATATGTTTGTCGGACGGAACATGTTATAATTGTTGTTTATAAATTTGCAAAAAAGAAATGCAACAACAATATTGTCTTTCACTTTAGCAAAACCAATATTTTTGAATAACGAGGACATTGGAGGCTGCACTTGGCAAGAAGTAAAAAAAACAAAACTGAAGACAAAAAGATGAATTTAAAATTAATCTAATAAAGCCAATGATGTAAGAATGCGGCTTTCCTCGAATATGTTAACAGGCATCTGAGCAGGAGCAGTAATAGGCTACAAACTAATATATTATGATCATAAGTGTACACTGAGAGAAAATTGGAGTTTTGTTTTCGAAAATTTTAATTTAAAAAAAAAAAAAAGTTTTTTGTGCGGAAGTTATGTCAAATAATGAGGTCAGATTAAGCAAGGTAAGCCAAAGGATTATAATCCACATTCTAAGATATGTGTTTCGAAAAAACGAAAAATGTCTCTAGAGGAAATTCGGTCCACTTCCGTATATTCGATATATAAAGAAACAAATGTCGATAACATTGCAATATGAGATCCTCGATATGGCTGCATCCATACGACTGTCCTAGCGTTCATGTGTCCATCCGTCCATTTGTCCTTCGGTCTGTCTTTCATCCGTCTGCCTTTCCTTCCTTGTGTACTTCCATCCCTCTGTCTTTCCTTCCGTCTGTCCTTCCGTCCATTTCCACTTCCGTCCATCTGTCCTTCCGTCCATTTCCACTTCCGTCCATCTGCACTTCCGTCCATCTGCACTTCCGTCCATCTGCACTTCCGTCCATCTGCACTTCCGTCCATCTGCACTTCCGTCCATCTGCACTTCCGTCCATCTGCACTTCCGTCCATCTGCACTTCCGTCCATCTGCACTTCCGTCCATCTGCACTTCCGTCCATCTGCACTTCCGTCCATCTGCACTTCCGTCCATCTGCACTTCCGTCCATCTGCACTTCCGTCCATCTGCACTTCCGTCCATCTGCACTTCCGTCCATCTGCACTTCCGTCCATCTGCACTTCCGTCCATCTGCACTTCCGTCCATCTGCACATCCGTCCATCTGCACTTCTGTACATCTGCACTTCCGTCCATCTGCACTTCCGTCCATCTGTCCCTCAGTCCATCTGTTCGTTGGTTCATTTGTCTGCCTGCTCGTCGATCCTTTCGTCTAATTGATCTTTCGTCCAACTGTACTCCCGTCCATAGGTCCTTCCGTACATCTGTCCTTATGTTTGTCTGTCTTTCAGTCCGTCGGTACTTACGTCAGTCTGTTCTTCCGTCAGTTTGTCTTTCCGTCCGTCTGTTCTTCCGTTCATCTGTTCCTCCATCCATCAATCATTCTGTTCATCTGTCTATATGTCCTTCCGTACAACTGTCCTTCCGTACATCTGTCCTTTCGTACATCTGTCCATCCGTACATCTGTCCTTCCATACATCTGTCCTTCCGTACATCTGTCCTTCCCTACATCTGTCCTTCCGTACATCTGTCCTTTCGCCCATCTGTCCTTCCGTACATCTGTACTTCCGTCCTTCTGTTTTTCTGTCCTTCAGTCCGTCGGCTCTTACGTCAGTCTGCCCATCCATCCGTCTGTCCTTCCGTCCGTTGGTACTTTCGTCCTTAGGTTCATCTGTTCTTCCATCCATCAATCATTCTGTTCAACGGTATTTCCGCCCGTCTGGTTTCCGCCAGTTTGTCTTTCCATACATCTGTCCTTCCGTACATCTGTCCTTCCATACATCTGTCCTTACGTACATCTGTCCTTCCGTACATCTGTCCTTCTGTTTGTCTGTCCTTCAGTCCGTCGGTCCTTACGTCAAGCTGTCCTTCCATCCGTCGGTCTTTCCGACCGTTGGTACTTTCGTCCTTCTGTCATCTGTTCTTCCATCCATCAATCATTATGTTCATCAGTATTTCCGCCCGTCTTTTCTTCCGCCAGTTTGTCTTTCCGTCCATCAGTGCTTCCGTCCATCAGTGCTTCTGTCCATCAGTCCTTCCGTCCATCAGTCCTTCCGTCCACCAGTCCTTCCGTCCATCAGTCCTTCCGTCCATCAGTCCTTCCGTCCATCAGTCCTTCCGTCCATCAGTCCTTCCGTCCATCAGTCCTTCCGTCCATCAGTCCTTCCGTCCATCAGTCCTTCCGTCCATCAGTCCTTCCGTTCATATGTCATTCCGCCTATCTGTCCTTCCGTCCGTCTGTCCTTCCGTCCGTCTATCCTTCCATTCGTCTGTCCTTCCGTTCGTCTGTCCTTCCGTCCGTTTGTCCATCCGTTCATCAATCATTCTTTTTATCTGTATATCCCCCCGTCTGTTTTTCCATCAGTTTGTCTTTCCTTCCGCCTGTCTGATCTTGACCTCGTTGACTCTTCTCTCTGTCTGTCTTCCCGGATTAGTAATTAGGTGAATGGTTGCATTGTGCCATTTGACCCGATCGATTTTTCTCGCATTACCTACTTGAGCCTCTAGAGGGCGCAATTTTCATTCGATTTATCTAAAAATTTTTCATGATTTCTGTTACAAAGGGTGATTTTTTAGCTATTATCTTTTTGGCAACACTGGTTTAAACAGCTAACGCACCTTTCGTGTTTTGTTTCACTTTCAAACATCTTCAGTGTAGTCTATAGTTTAACCATGAATTGTCTTTCAATTCAATTATTGAATTTTATGAAGAAAGTTCATCGAGCGCTTCTTCCATTTTACGACGAAGCGAATTTTTGACTCAATGGGTATGTAAATAAGCAGAATTTTCGATTTTGGGGTGAAGATCAGCCAGAAGCATTTCAAGAGGTACCAATGCATCCAGAAAGAGTCACCGTTTGGTGCGGTTTATGGGCTGGTGGCATCATTGGACCGTACTTCTTCAAAGATGATGCGAATTGTAATCCAACTTTTTTGCTCAAAATACAAAAGCTTGACTTGCACGACATGTGGTTTCAACAAGACGGTGCCACATGCCACACAGCACGAGTAACAATGGACTTATTTAGAGATGAGTTTGGTGAACATTTCATTTTACATTCGGGACCGGCCAATTAGCCGCATAGATCGTGCGATTAAACGCCTTTGGACTATTTTTTTGTGGGGCTATGTTAAATCTCATGTCTATACAGACAAGCCCGTTTCAATTGAAGCATTGGAAGAAAACATTGAAGCATTAATTTGTAAGATACCGGCCGATATATTGGCAAGAGTATGCCAAAATTGGACTAAGCGGATAGACGGTCAGCAAAAAATTGCAAATTTTGCCCATGAAAATTCCACTAAGGAACAGGGGAAAACTTCTCAAGTTTTAAGCTCAATGCTAATGGGGCCTCCTTTTTATAGTCGAGTCCGAACGGCGTGCAGCAATGCGACACCTCTTTGGAGAGAAGTTTTACATGGCATAGTACCTCACAAATGTTGCCAGCATTAGGAGGGGAAAACCACCGTTGAAATTTTTTTCTGGTAATCCAGGATTCGAATCCAGGCGTTCAGCGTCATAGGCGGACATGCTAACTTCTGCGCTACGATGGCCTCCATAGACGGTCAGCATGTACATGAAATAATCTTCAAATCTTATAAGGACCGCAATATGGATTCAAATAAAGATTTCATGTATTTTTCCGAATTTTATGTGCTTTTTGTAAAACTTTCCTATAGGTCGTCCTTTAACTTCCAAGCCACTTAAGTGCCACCAATAACTCTTTCTTTTCAGTGTATTGCCTCGATTTAAGCACAACATTTACTAATAATTGGCCATATGTGTTTGCTTAACTATGAATGGTAAATGTTGTTCAAGATTCGTTACAAGTCCGTCTCTTCCCTTTCATCTCAAGAAAAATAAACCCCTTCCTTAGTTGTTTCCTCTTCAAACAAATTTTCAACACAAAGATGAGTTTTGTTTTCTATGACTGCAAAGCTGGTGCAATCAATTCTTCTCAAAAACTTCCTCTTCTTCTTTAAACCGCTAAAAGCATAGCGATGATCAACTGTTGCAGCATTTGATTTTCAATACACAATTCAATGGTTTTCATTGCACTCTGGCAGTGCTGCAGCGTCAGTACAGCATGGGAGTCGATGAAAAAGAACCAGGCTATTAACCTATATTTGCTGCCTTTAAATGTTGCTCTTTTATGGTTGGTGTTCTCTTCTTCTTCTTTGCAAAGCTAAAATAAAACGAATTTGAAAAAACCCCATCTCTTGGTGCATTTGAGCTCATCTTGGAACGAACTAACCAACGAACATACATTAAATTGGCTGTCATATAGCGTTTGGTGTTTGCAGGTTATTGGCGTTTGAATGTTGAGGCATTTGTGGAAAGTCAACAACAGCACTTGTTGCCACCATCAACAAGCAGTCACAGTTAGCCGCCACCTTGCTTTATGGCCAAGTTTGGATTAAAAATGAATTCTTTCCCTCCCCCAAAAATTTTGTGTGCTACTCCTTCCAAACACCTTCTATGATTTTCTCGACTTGAAGTTACAATGCCCCATTAGTATTCCATACATCATTGATGTTTCTTTGTGTGTTGTATGCAAACCCATTGCGCATTGCCAATGTGCAGATTTTTTTCCTACTCTGTGTGTTTTTTTTTTTCTTTTAAGTTTTTGCAAAAATACTCACATTCATTGATATGTCTCGTGTACTGCTAGAAGAGAAATCATTGGCATTTTTGTTTTAAAGTCAGGTCTTAGTTTATTTGGTAGCCTTTTTTTCGTACTAAACAGATGTTCCAGCACTTCATTTAAAGTTGGCCAACAGACAGAAAGTTGGATAGTTAAAAAGGAAGACATGATATTCAGTGTCATGTGAGTCGGAAAGCTAGAGGGCATTTACGACCTTTTAATAAATCATCATAGTTAAAGTTGTTGCGAAAACTATGATGAGTATAGAAAATTACAATTAAACACTTAATGAAGATATTTTTAGCAAATTTTGAATAGTTTTTTGTTATTATGAAATTTTTAGGAAAACATTTTGTTTTGATGAAACGTAACAATGGCACACAAGCAAACGTTTCAAGTTCAATAACATGTAACATGTTGAAAATAAATCTGGCTATCGGTTATTGACTTACGGGTGTTGCTATCTTAAGAGTATTTTAAAGTAATTCTAGCCATAGTGGGTAAAAATTGAGGATTCTAAGGTCAAAAGAAGGAATTGATTAGTAAATATCGCCTATAGCGGAATAGGAGCAGTATTGTGGATGTGGGGTCATAAATACAATTCCTTTAAGTTTTTTTCTTCTCATTTTTAATTTGCCTACCTAAACTGGCATAGGCTTTTAAAGCTTAGAAAAGAAGTTCAAAATCGGTTAACAAATCGATGAAACAAAATTTTGATCTTCTTTGAAATATATTTCAAAATGTATTAGGATTGTATTGTGCCCAGTAAAACCATTTGGTTTAGACGTTTTGTAGCTCCCTCTAGCAAAAAAAAGAGAATTGTTTTTGCAAGCTGCAGGGTTATTACAAAAACTAATTGAGTTATTACCAGGGTTCTCGATTTATGGGTTGCCCAAAAAGTAATTGCGGATTTTTCATAAAGTTGGCGTTGACAAATATTTTCACAGCTTGTGACTCTGTAATTGCATTCTTTCTTCTGTCAGTTATCAGCTGTTACTTTAAGCTTGCTTTAGAAAAAAAGTGTAAAAAAAGAATATTTGATTAAAGTTCATTCAAAGTTTTAATAAAAATGCATTTACTTTCTTTTAAAAAATCCGCAATTAATTTTTGGGCAACCCAATAGAACCACTATGAGACGGAGAAACATGAGTGGAGTGGCATAGAATGTCAAAATGATAAAAAATGTATGCTTATAGGGTCAAATCTTGATATTGCAAAGAGACCATGCTTTAAGACTATTAAAAAGATTATTAGGCTTTTGAAATTATGAGAGTTACATGTGCGGAAGTTAAAACATTCAACCAAAGCTGGTAGTGAAAACCTCTGGGTGGTATTAAAAAACCTCTAGCTGGTATCAAAAACGTCTAAAATAGCCATGCTGCCATTAAATGTATGATTATTTAATTAAACCCATCCCCAACAACCGCAAAAAAACCTAAAAATGCAAGCGAAAATAATTGATAAAAAAATGTTTAATAAAATCAAGTTTGTGTCTTAAGTCTTTTGTTTTCACTCTATGCAAAAATTGGGACATACATAGTTTACCCTCATTATACAATTCAATCTTGTGATTTTAATTCTAGTGAATCTTTTTTATACCCACCACCGAAGGATGAGGGTATGTTCATTTTGTCTTTCCATTTGCAACACATCGAAATATCCATTTCCGACCCTATAAAGTAAAAAAGTAAAAATCGAAGACGATCTAGACATGTCCATCCGTCTGTCTGTTGAAATCACGCTACAGTCTTTAAAAATAGAGATATTAAGCTGAAACTTTGAACAGATTCTCTTTTTGTCCATAAGCAGGTTAAGTTCGAAGATGAGCTATATCGGACTATATCTTGATATAGCTCCCATATAGACCGATCGGCCGATTTGGGGTCTTAGGCCCTTAAAAGCCACATTTATTATCCGATTTTGCTGAAATTTGGGATACTGAGTTGTGTTAGGCCCTTCGACATCCTTAAATCAATTTGGGCCAGATCGGTCCAGATATGCATATAGCTGTCATATAGACCGATCGACCGATATGGGGTCTTAGGCCCATAAAAGCCACATTTATTATCCGATTTCGCTGAAATTTGAGACAGTGAGTTGTGTTAGGCTTTTCCACAGCCTCCGTCAATTTGTCCCGTCGTCCCAGATCGGTCAAGATTTGAATATAGCTGCCATATAGACCGATCCTCCGATTTAGGGTCTTAGGCCCATAAAAACCACAATTATTATCCGATTTTGGTGCAATTTGGAACAGTGAGTTGTGTTAGGCCCTTCGACATCCTCCGTCAATTTGGACCAGATTGGTCTAGATTTGGATATAGCTGCCATATAGACCGATCCTCCGATTTAGGGTCTTAGGCCCATAAAAGCCACATTTATTATCCGATTTTGCTGAAATTTGGGATAGTGAGTTGTGTTAGGCTCTTCGATATCTTTCGTCAATTTGGCCTAGATCGGTCCAGATTTGGATATAGCTGCCATATAGACCGATCGGCCGATTTGGGGTTATAGGCCCATAAAAGCCACATTTATTATCCGATTTTGCTGAAATTTGGAACAGTGAGTTGTGTTAGGCCCTTCGATATCCTCCGTCAATTTGGACCAGATTGGTCTAGATTTGGATATAGCTGCCATATAGACAGATCCTCCGATTTAGGGTCTTAGGCCCATAAAAGCCACCTTTATTATCCGATATCGCTGAAATTTGGGACAGTGAGTTGTGTTTGGCCACTCGATATTCTTCGTCAATTTGGCTCAGATCGGTCAAGTTTTGGATATAGCTGTCATATAGACCGATCCTCCGAGATATCGAGATAAGAGCTCGACAAATGCGATCTATGGTGGAGGGTATATAAGATTCGGCCCGGCCGAACTGAGCACGCTTTTACTTGTTATGTTTAAAATTTTCACAAAATAATATGGATTACTTTAATAAAACACAAAGAAGCCACAGTAAATGCCAAAGCAAATACGACCAACTAAAGATAGTTAGTCTATCAAGTAAAAGCAAATAAATTGAAGAAATTTTCCAGTTGATCTAGAGCCTTAGGCATCAAAAAAAAATTTCCTTAATTTTTCACTATTATTCGACTTGATTGCAAGTAAAAACCAGAACTCTTGCTAACAATGTTCTTAACATTGTTTCTAAGTTTTCTTTTCCTAGTTATGGATTTTTTCCGCCTTCTTGGCAAATCTATGTTATGGTGCTTTTCTTTTCGTTCCTTCTTTGTTTGGCATAATTTAAAATGTGCTAAGTTTAAGACAATTTTATTTATTAACAAACTAATTTTTCTATTCTAGTTCTTAGGCCTAATTTTTAGCCTCTTTTATATGGGTTATGCTTATAAATGATGCCAAAGATGTGCCCAGATCCACTATATACGAGTGTGTTTTAAGATAATCGTGACTTTTATCGTTCATTTCACACATAGCCTAGAAAATCTTGGTAGTTGCTTGATGACTAATGGTATGATGGCATGAAAATGGGAAATTTTTCATCTTGTGCTTTATCAACATTGCGGGAAGTGTTATGCTGAATTTAATTAGAACCAATTTCACACAATTTATGGCAGAACACGAGATAACCGGCGAAAAACAATGAATAAACATAATGTTTAGACAGTAGTTGGTGTTATATCTAAATGGAAAAACATAATTCTTATCCAGGAGAACATTGGTGGCAATGTTGCAATTGCGATATTTTACATTGAGAATGTGTGAACTTACAGCATAATCGAGCGTGCATTAATAATTCTGAGAACCATGTCACTAAAACTAATTTTTGTACATAACTAGCCGAACCGGGCCCGCTCCGCTGTGTCTTATTTTACTCTATATATGGAACAAAATTATCCTTCGAATATTTATTTTCGACAATTAAAGAGCTTTTAGTAAAACACTATGCTACGAAAATCGTATATGCATATCGCTTAACTAACATTATAAGAAAAAAAGTGCCTTTATCTGAGTCCCATATGGTCTTTATTGGGCTACGAATTTGCTCGGAGGGTTTGATGTCATTTAAGTTTGGATGTTATTGGGTTGCCCAAAAAGTAATTGCGGATTTTTCATATAGTCGGCGTTGAAAAATTTTTTCACAGCTTGTGACTCTGTAATTGCATTCTTTCTTCTGTCAGTTATCAGCTGTTACTTTTAACTTGCTTTAGAAAAAAAAATTATATTTGATTAAAGTTCATTCTAAGTTTTATTAAAAATGTATTTACTTTCTTTTAAAAAATCCGCAATTACTTTTTGGGCAACCCAATAGATGCACTCCATTCTTAAAAGACTTTATTTCAGCCCGATATTCTCATGATATCCGATTTAGGGGTGTGTTTGGGGATGAGCTAGTCCCCCAGACACTTGACTCTGAAAAAAATATCAGCATCGTGCTCTTCTCTCAAATACCATTGACTTAAACCCAATATTGTCATTGTTTTAAGGAGAGTGTATAGGATGAGGTGTCCCCCAAAAACTTGGCCCCAAAATTGGTTGTCAAATTTGTTTTCTGATCGCAATTATCTTTCATTTGAGCCACATATTGGGCATGGTCGGGAAATTTGTACTCTGGGGGGGGGGGGGGGGGTGTTTTGGGGAAGGCCACAGCCCAAATACATGGTCCCACATTTGGATATCAGATTCGTATTCTACTCCCCAATAGCTTTATTTACGCCTCATATTGCGATGGTCAGTAAATAATTGGTGTTTTTGGGGTGTTTTGTGGAAGCAATAGAACCCAAGAAAATTGGTCCCCAAAGTGGGTATTCATTTCATGTTCTACTCTCCTTTTTACCTTTCATTAAAACCCCACATTGACATGGTTGGTAAATATGTCCGATTTGGACGAGTTTTGGGGAGTGAGGTGGTCACCCAAACACTTAGCCCTGAATAAATTGGGTTGCCCAAAAAGTAATTGCGGATTTTTTTAAAAGAAAGTAAATTCATTTTTAATAAAACTTAGAATGAAATTTAATCAAATATACTTTTTTTACACTTTTGTTTCTAAAGCAAGCTAAAAGTAACAGCTGATAACTGACAGAAGAAAGAATGCAATTATAGAGTCACAAGCTGTGAAAAAATTTGTCAACGCCGACTATATGAAAAATCCGCAATTACTTTTTGGGCAACCTATATCAGCACCGTGCTCTACTCTCAAATATCATTTATTTGAACCTCATATAGCCATTGGGCTCCAAATTCGTTTTCCAATCTCAAATACCTTTCATTCAAACTTCTTATTGAAAAAGTCAGCAGATGTGTCCGGTTTGGGGTATGGGCCCTAAAAACTATCAACATCGAGCTCCACTCTCTTTAAGACCCAAATTATCATGGTGAGCAAATACGTCGTATTTGGATGTTGTTGTGGGGGTGAGACGTCCTCTAGACAGTTGGTCCTGAATGTTGATATCAGATTCGTGGTTTACTTCCAAATAGCTATCATTTGAGCCCCATATTGTCATAGTCGTCAAACATGACCGGTTTGGTGGGGGGAGGGGGGGTTTTGGGTATGGGGCGCCCAACGATTCAACAACTTGGCCCTGAAAAAATATATCAGACTCGTGTTCTACTCTAAAATACCACTTCTTTGAGCCCCATATTGCAATGATCAGCAAATATTTCATATTTGGGTGGTGTTATGGGGGTGGGGTAGCCCCATAGACAATTTTTCCTGCAAATTAATATCACATTCGTGTTTTACTCCCAAAGACCCATCATTTGAGCTCGATATTGCTATGGTCTCAAATTTGTCTTAATTGGGGGATGTTTGTGGTAAGAGGCGGCCTCCCAAACACTTGGTGCCACATTTGGATATAAGATTTGTTCTCTGTTTTTTTTTTGGAGGCCACCGTAGCGCAGAGGTTAGCATGTCCGCCTATGATGCTGAACGTCTGGCTTCGTATACTGGCAACATTGTGAGGTACTATGCCAATGGCAACATTGTGAAGTACTATGTCATGTAAAACTTCTCTCCAAAGAAGACTTTTTTAATAAAGTTAAAGCATATGTGTTTTTTTTTTTATTTACATATTTTTTTTTTTATTTTATAAAATTTGATTACTTTTGTTTTTAAACCTTTTTTTGAACCCAACACTTGCATTTAAGAGAAATTTTGCTTCTGCAACGATTTTAATTTCCATTTCCATTTCGTTAACAAATATAATTTATTCCACCTTTTGTATTCTGATTTCGTGTTTGTGTCTTAAGTCTTTTGTTTTCGCTTCATGAAAACTCAAACCAAACTATACATATCATTAATACATATTGTATATGTGCTCTAGCAATAAACAAAAGCTCTGATTTAGTACTTTTTCAAACCTCTAAGAGCATTAGGAGGCAGAAAAAAACATCAAATCGAAATAAATTGTTAAGCCTCCATTTCCTTTTTGCAACACCTTTAAAGTCTCAGCAATGTTTATGGCATGAAAACAAAATCCCCCATTTCCTTTGCACCAGCTGAATTTTGAATATACAAATCTCCTTGCTATTTCATTTTTTTTTTCTTACTGGCGGATAAAAATTTCACCTTGATTGTGGTTTTTTTGTAATTTTTTTCTATTTGCTATGTTTTTGTCTCCAGCGTTTGATCACGATTGTGTAAAAGATGGCTGTTGCGGTTGCTCTATCAGTCTGCCAAGGAAAGTGTTAACTAGATTTTCGTTTTTCATTGTCGTTTCTTTATAACCAAATACCCTGGAGACGTCTATTTTTACTTTTTGGGGCTTTTTCAATGTACGAATTCTATCTCCAAATGCCAAAATAGCATTTTAACGTTGTCTAATGGTTGATATTCAAATGAACACAAATAGATAACCATCATTTTGTGCGACCGTGCGATAAAAGAAAATCTACAAATAATTGCAGGTTTTGGTGATAAAATAGCCACAGAATGTAACCAGTCAAAAAGTGAAAACAATATAAATGATTTAAATGTTTCACTTATACCAAGAAGAATGGGCAGAAGAAGAAGAAGACGACGATATTTATGCGTATACAGTACATGCTCTACCATGTTTGGAGATTAATGCATTTTTAATTGTTGAATCGTTAAATAAATGGAGTAGCATAAAAATTCAATTAGTATGTGAAAATGTACAGGAAGAAAGTCGGTAACACATTCAATTAAACAAAGAAGCTAATATAGCTATAAAGATAATATGTGGCATTTGTATTAAAATTGATTTATAAACTGCTAGTGAAAAATTGGTAAGCAAATCTGATGTGCCCCCCATATAGACCGATATGCCGGTTAAGGTTCTTAAGCCCATATCGCCCAATTTCGCTTAAATCCAGAACAGTAAGCTTTATTAAGAGGAAGCTACCTTAGCACAGAGTTTAGCATGTCCGCCTATGACGCTGAATGCCTGAGTTCGAGTCCTGGCGAGACCATCAGAAAACATTTTTAGCGGTGGTTTTCCCCTCCTAATGCTGGCAACATTTGTGAGGTACTATGACATGTAAAAAATTCTCTCTAAAGCGGAGTCGCAGAGGGGCTCGACGTTCGGACTCGGACTCCCTCCACCATAGGATGGGGGGTATACTAATTTCGTCATTCTGTTTGTAACTACTCGAAATATTTGTCTGAGACCCCATAAAGTACATATATTGTTGATCAGCTTAAAAATCTAAGACGATCTAGACATTTCCGTCCGTCTGTCCTTCTGTCTGTTGAAATCACGCTACAGTCTTTAAAAAAAGAAATATTGAGCAGGAATCTTGCACAGATTCTTTCTTTGTACATATGCAGGTTTAGTTCGAAGATGAGCTATATCGGACTATATCTTGATATAGCCCCCATATAGACCGATCCGCCGATTTAGAGTCTTTGGCCCATAAAAGCCACTTTTATTATCCGATTTCGCTAAAATTTGGGACCGTGAGTTGCGTTGGGCCCTTCAACATCCTTCATCAATTTGGCCCAGATCGGTCCAGATTTGGATATAGCTGCCATATTGACCGATCTCTCGATTTAAGATTTTGGGCTCAAGAAAGGCGCATTTATTGTCCGATATCGCTGAAATTTGAGACAGTGAGTTGTGTTAGGCCCTTCGACATCCTGCGTCAATTTGACCCAGATCGGTCCAGATTTAGATATAGCTGTCATATAGACCGATCCTCCTATTTAGGGTCTTAGACCCATAAAAGGCGTATTTATTGTCCTTTGTCGCCGAAATTTGGGACATTGAGTTAGGTCAAACCTCTTGACATAGTTCGGCATTATGGCATAGATCGGTCAAGATTTGGATATATCTGCCATATAGACCGATATCTCGATTTAAAGTCTTGGTCCCTTAAAAGTCGTATTTATGATCCGATTTAACTGAAATTTGACACAATGACTTATGTTAGGCTTTTCGACATCCTGTTGTATATGGTTCAGATCGGTTTGTTTTAAGATATAGTTACTAAAGAGACCACTATTTTGTTATACACAATTGAAAAATGGCTTGTACTTATTAATATTTGGTCCAAGTCGGATCATATTTCGATATAACTGCTATGGGACATAAGGTATGCAATTTTCACTGGATTTTGATGAAAGGTGCCTTACACATATACCCGAGGTGGTGGGTATCCAAAGTTCGGCACTGCCGATATTAACATGTTTTTACTTGTTTTATTTTATTTTATTTTATTTTATTTTAGTTTATTTTGTGTTTATTTTATTTTATTTTATTTTATTTTATTTTATTTTATTTTATTTTATTTTATTTTATTTTATTTTATTTTATTTTATTTTATTTTATTTTATTTTATTTTATTTTATTTTATTTTATTTTATTTTATTTTATTTTATTTTATTTTATTTTATTTTATTTTATTTTATTTTATTTTATTTTATTTTATTTTATTTTATTTTATTTTATATTATTTTATATTATTTTATTTTATTTTATTTTATTTTATTTTATTTTATTTTATTTTATTTTATTTTATTTTATTTTATTTTATTTTATTTTATTTTATTTTATTTTATTTTATTTTATTTTATTTTATTTTATTTTATTTTATTTTATTTTATTTTATTTTATTTTATTTTATTTTATTTTATTTTATTTTATTTTATTTTATTTTATTTTATTTTATTTTATTTTATTTTATTTTATTTTATTTTATTTTATTTTATTTTATTTTATTTTATTTTATTTTATTTTATTTTATTTTATTTTATTTTATTTTATTTTATTTTATTTTATTTTATTTTATTTTATTTTATTTTATTTTATTTTAATTCACATTATTTAGTTTTATATGCTAATTTTAAGCCATTGCTTTCCTTATAAATTAACTTCTCCATGCCTTAATTTACATTTTTAAAGCCCCCATTTAAATAGGCCGATAAATCTTTGAAAGCTTCAACGTTTTAGCATTGTTTTCTTAAGTAGCTTGTAATTTCTTTCTATAAAAGATTTACTTCCCCATGCATTCTCTTCCATTTAATTATATTTATTTATTTTCTCTTACACCGACCCAAAGTGCATCAATGGTTGGGGATATATTGAAAAAACAAAAAGCCAAGAGAAAAAACTTTCTCGTATCTTTTTTGTTGACCATACTGCATTAATAGAGCATGGCCATTGTGTATCGTTAAATGTAATCTCGTTAAGACTGTTTAGCCATATAAACATGATTACGATAATTGTTATTTAAGAAGACCATATAGTAAATAACCTCAAACACAAATGCAATTAGTAATCTTAAAGTGTTTTTAAATGAAGCATACCGGGAAAACAGAAAAAGCACAAAATCCAAAGAAAAAAAAATGTTCTTAATTTTACAACATGAACATACCAAAACTTGAGCAGTGCTGCATTTAATAAGTCAATATAGCCAATATAGCATGTCGAACGAAAACAGAAAACAAAAAAAAAAAAAAAATTTTTAATTGTTAACAGATGACCGAAGCAAGGCCTTCACAAGCCAAAAAAAACCAAGAAATCTGATAAAATTTTCAAAGCACGCATTTTAGGCTTCTTCGGCAACATACCAGGGCAAATGATGCGTGCTGGCCATATTAAAACGTTGTAAAAAAACCAAAAACGTGATTTATAACAACCAGAAAAGAAGGAAAAAAACTTTAAAACAGCAAATGGGAAAACTTCCTGAACTGCATTCTTGGTTGGGCATAGAAAAAAAAGCCAAAAAATTCCAAGCACTAAAAATGTTAACGTTTAAAAATGTTTTTTGTCCCGATAACAATCTAAGCCATAGCAAATTGTAACAATTTTCTCTATTGTTTATAATATGATTTAATTGATTACCATAAGCTTGGAGTGTAACTGGCAAAAACTGTTACTTTTTTTGTTTGGTTCAACTCCAGCTTTTGCTTATTGAAAATCTAACGTTTCTCTTGGATTTTCCCATTGATGGCTACTTGAACAATGGTAGTGTCTTTGTTTTCCTATCGACAACTAGGTTCCTTGACATCCATGGAATTAGAGTAAATAAGTCATATGACAAAGTTTTTAATTTTTTTTTTGTCTTTGGACTACTCTCCCGCTTTTCTTGGATAGTTTCTATTGTGTGTCCACTACTTGGTCAGTTAACATGCTACAGTTTTTGTAAACAATCTATTGTTTGTAAATCTTTATTTTTTCTTTCCTTGCCAAGGTAGCGTCTTATTCTATTTTACTAAACCAGAGCAGTAGTTGGTTTTTTTCTCCAGTTAGACTCCAGAAAATAAATCGTTTCTTCCCGGTGTTCTTGCTTGAAATTAAAAAGATTTATTACTCTAAAATAAGTCATTTATAAACAATGGACAGTTTTTTTGTTTTTGTAGAAAAGTTGAGCTTTCTTTCACTTTTTTCAACAGAGCTAGATTAGTAACAGATATGTGTTAGTTTTTTTAAGCAACTTAAAACGAAGATTAAATTCATTAACTAACAACAAATAAAGCAGCAGTATCAACAATAGACTGTTAACAATTTCTATTGAAAAGAAAAACAAAAGACTTAAGACACAAACTTTTTTGTGGGAACTTGCGCTTTTCAAAATGAAATGAGAGGTTTAAAATGAATTTTAACCATTCGAATTATTCCGTTTTTGGGACAATTTTTAAAAAAGTCAAACCGTATACATTTTTTTTATTTTTTTAATTGAGTATTCCCAGTTATTATGTAAAGGTTTCAAGTTACAAAGGCCAAGATTGGTCAATAAATGCTCTTGCAGTGGCTCTAGAAGTGAAAGTAGGGCAATATACATACATGGCAGCTATATCAAAATCTGAACCGATTTCTATGAAACTCACCAGTAAAGTCGAGAGTCAAGAGGAAATCTTTCATACCAAATTTCAAGGGATTCGGTTAACAAATGACCATTTTATTGCATTATTACTGCAAATTGGACGAACATATATATGGGAGCTATATCTAAATTTGAACCGATTTCGAACAACTTTCTCAGATATTGTGGTAGTCATCGCAGAAAGCGCTGTACAAAATTTTGGAAAGATTGCTTAATAAATGCGACTGCAGTGACCATTGAAGTGAAAATCAGGCGATATATATATATGTGGCAGCTATATAAATCTGAACCGATTTCTATGAAATTCACCAGTAAAGTCGAGAGTCAAGAGGAAATCTTTCATACCAAATTTCAAGGGATTTTATGGCAAAATGACCATTTTATGGCATTATTACTGCAAATCGGACGAACATATATATATGGAAGCTATATCTAAATTTGAACCGATTTCTACGAAATTCACCAGTAATGTGGAAAGTCATAAGAAAATTCCTCCTGCCAGATTACGCAAGAATCGGTTAACAAATGACCATTTTATGGCATTATTACAGCAAATCGGACGAACATATATATGGAAGCTATATCTAAATTTGAACCGATTTCGAGCAACTTTCTCAGATATTGTGGTAGTCATCGCGGAAAGCGCTGTTCAAAATTTTTGGGAAGATTGTTTAATAAATGCGACGGCAGTGACCATAGAAGTGAAAATCAGGCGATATATATATATATATATATATATATATATGACAGCTATATCTAAATCTGAACCGATTTCTATGAAATTCGCCAGTTATGTCGAGAGTTAAGAGAAAGTCGTTAGTACCAAATTTCAAGAGAATCGGTTAACAAATGAAAATTTTTTTGGTGTATTACTGCAAATCGGATGAACATATATATGGGAGCTATATCTAAATTTCCACCGATTTCTCTAAAACGCACCAGGTATGTGGAAAGTCATAAGAAAATTCCTCCTGCCAGATTACGCGAGAATCGGTTAACAAATGACCATTTTATTGCATTATTACTGCAAATCGGCCTTCAGACCCTTTATCGGGAGATCGGTCTATATGACAGCTATATCTAAATATAGTCCGATCTGTACCATATTTATATCAGATGTCGGAAGTCCTAAAATAAACCCCTGTTGCAAATTTCAGCGAAATCGGATAACAAATAAAGCTTTAATGGCCTTCAGACCCTTTATCGGGAGATCGGTCTATATGACAGATATATCTAAATATTGACCAATCTAATCCATATTAAGTTTAGATATCATCAGTCTTAAAATAACCCCCTGTTGCAAATTTCAGCGAAATGGGATAATAAATAAAGCTTTTATGAGCTTCAGACCCTTTATCGGATGATCGGTCTATATGGCAGAGCTATATCCAAATCTGAATCGATTTTTTCCAATTTCAATATTCTTCTTCTCTAGGTCGAAAAACATGTCTGTACCAAATTTGAAGAAGATCGGATGAAAATTGCGACCTGTAGTTTGTGCACAAATTAACATGGACAGACGGACAGAGAGACAGACAGACGACAGGCAGACGGACAAACGTACAGACAGATGGACAGACAGACGGACAGTCGGACAGACAGACAGACGGACAGACAGACGGACAGACAGACAGGCAGACGGACAGGCAGACGGACATACAGACAGACGGAAAGACAGACGGAAAGACAGACGGAAAGACAGACAGGCAAACGGACATGCAGACGGACATACAGACAGACGGAAAGACAGACGGAAAGACAGACGGAAAGACAGACAGAAAGACAGACGGAAAGACAGACGGACGGACAGACAGACGGACAGACAGACGGACAGACAGACGGACAGACAGACGGACAGACAGACGGACAGACGGACAGACAGACAGACGGACGGACGGTCGGACAGACAGACGGACAGACGGACAAACTGACAAACGGACAGACAGACGGATAGACGGACAGACAGACAGATGGACAGTCAGACGGGCAGACAGACGGGCAGACAGACGGACAGACAGACGGGCAGAAAGACAGACGGGCAGACAGACGGACGGACAGACAGACAGACAAACAGACAGACAGACAGACGGACAGACAGACGGACAGACAGACGGACAGACAGACGGACAGACAGACGGACAAGACAGATGGACAAGACAGACAAACAGAAAGACAAACAGACAGGCAGACAGACAGATGGACATGGCTATATCGAATCAGAAAGGGATTCTAAGTCGATCGGTATACTTATCAATGGTTATATCTCTCTCCCTTCTGGGTGTTACAAACAAATCCACTAAGTTATAATACCCCGTACCACAGTAGTGGGGTAGATTATAAAAATATTTACACATTCACCTGAGACAAGGTACACTAAGACAACTTCAATAAGTTTCCCATCGATATGCATCTACTATAGTATAGTGCATACCATATCTTATAAAAAAAAACCTCAAAGATGATAAATAAAATACGATTTATCAAAGCGTCATTAGTGATAGTAGCCAACAAGTTATTCAACACTTCACGCCTAGGGCTTTCGTTTGGCAGCATTTTCTCAGTTTAGCAACAAAATAACATATGAATCAAACATTTTGATTTATTAAAAATTAGGCATGCATATATAAAGTTTAGCTTTTTTTGGGGGGAAAAATCAAACCAGACGAATGGCTATTTCTTCATTTTAATTGATTTCTTTTTTCTATGACTAATACCCTAACTCCTTCTTTTGCTATTCCTCGCATCGAGTGGGTGTCTTGTGAAAACATTATAAATAGTGATAATAGTATTTGAGTATTCTTGTGGCGTCTTTTAACTGTTATAGCTACTCAGACACATTTGTTCAAACTTTATAAAAAAAAGAGAAATTTCCAATTTTGTTTTTTTGGTTTAACATTTTTTTTAAGAAACTTACCTTATTTAGAAGATTATCAACGTTTTGGGTTGAGGTGGGGTTGTTTTTTTTTTTTAATGATGAAAGAAACTGAAAGTAAAATGAGCAATAAAAATGGAAAAAAAAATTAGTACATTGAAAAGAACACACATAAAAGGTAGACGTGACTTAATTTGTAAATCATTTAACAAATTTTGGTCAAAAATGGCTGTAGAGACATAAACAAATGGACAAATATGGAATTTGCATTTAAATATGGCAATTTTTTTGGGAATAATTGGCAAATAATTAACGAACCGAAATTTCTCCTACTGTTCTACTTCAGTAAAATATAAGAAACATTTGCATGTAAGGAATTATTATTTTTAATCAAGAATATTTAAATTTTAGTTTTATCTAAATAAAAATAATAAAATATAGCACAAGTAAAATTGTGCCAAGTTCGGCCGGGCCTAATCTTATATACCCCCCACCATGGATCGCATTTGTCGATTTTTTCCCTGTTTGGTGGTTTAGATTTGGATATGGCTCTCATACAAACCGATCTTCCGATTTGACATCTTGAGCACCTACAAGCCATAAATTGTGCCAAGTTCGGCCGGGCCTAATCTTATATACCCCCCACCATGGATCGCATTTGTCGATTTTTTCCCTGTTTGGTGGTTTAGATTTTAATAAGGCTCTCATACAAACCGATCTTCCGATTTGACATCTTGAGCACCTAAAAGCCATAATTTTTGTCCGATTTGGCTGAGATCTTTCACTTGGTGTTCTGTTACGGAAGCCACCGTAGCGCAGATGTAAGCATGTCGGCCTACGGCGTTAAACGTCCGGTTTCAAACCCTGCCGAGAACCTCAGAATAAATTTTCATTTGCGAGGTACAGTACCATTTGATATAGCAGCCATATAAAAACTTCTCCACAAAATGGTGTCGCACTGCATCACGCTGATCAGACTCGGCTATGTCATTGAACCTTAACTTGAATCGAACAGCACTCATTGAGAAGTTTGCCCCGTATTCTTCATGGGCATATTTACAGTTTGGTGATCGGTTACGACTTTCAACAACCGTGTTAAGTACGATCGAAATGGGTATAAAACCTCATATGCTCACATATAAGCCCATCCCCCGCATTTGCGATCTGGAACCTCTGAAAGCCCCAATTCTTTTCCGATTTGGCTGAAATTTTGTACGTAATGTTCTGATATGACTTCCAATATGGATGATAAGTATAATCGAAAGTGGTGTGTACGATATCACCCTATGTAGCTGCCATATAAACCGATTTGTCTTCTATCTCCTCAAGAAGCTTCATTTTTTGGCTGATTTGGTAGAAATTACGTACAGTACACATATTGCCCTTCAAGAAAGTAGGTTGCCCAAAAAGCAATAGCGGATTTTTTAAAAGAAAGTAAATGCATTTTTAATAAAACTTAGAATGAAATTTAATCAAATATACTTTTTATACACTTTTTTTCTAAAGCAAGCTAAAAGTAACAGCTGATAACTGACAGAAGAAAGAATGCAATGACAGAGTCACAAGCTGTGAAAAAATTTGTCAACGCCGACTATATGAAAAATCCGCAATTACTTTTTGGGCAACCCAATAAATTATTGTAAATTTTTAGTAGAATCCATGAAGGTGGGTTTCCAAAATTTGGACTTAGCACGTTTTTACTCTTTCCTATCTATTGGGTCGGACATCGAACCCAGTCTACTCATTTGCCAATGACAGTTGTCTGTGTCATTCATATTCATTAGACTTTAGTTCCAATTCCCAAGAAATTGGGTACACGAGTCGCCTTATGAGATGCTCTCCCAGGATTTGTTGGTGATTTCCCATTGGGGTAGGATGAACAGAGTAGACTTTAACGAACAGAAGTCGCAGTGCTGTTTCTTCTCTCACAAGCGATTCACTGACCCACTACTATGGTGAATTTCTGTCGACGGTATGGGCATTAAGAAATCAGATGGTCTTGATGTTCTTGACTTGAAGGTACAGAGTGATGCCAGTTGGTCAGAACAAGTATTCAAAGTGTCGAAAGAATCATTTAAATGTTTGGGCTTTCTTAAGCGGTGCAAGAAATATTTCACCTCTTCTGATGTTGTTAATACCCATAATAGCTACATCAGAAAGAGGATGGAATATAACTCTCTTATGTGCGTTGGAGCTCCAAAGTTATCTTTGCAGCAGCTTGACCGAGTTCTGTGGAGAGCGATGGTGTTGATTGGGGATGGTAGAGTATCCAAATCCATTGCTTGTCTTAAACATGGTCGGATTGATTTTAGCGTTGTAATGAGGTTAGCGTTGTAATGAGGTGAGCGTTGTAATGAGGTTAGCGTTGTAAAGCACTATCTGCAGTTCCAGGGCGTATGTTCCGTTGATATCCGTCTTCTTATTCCTGACATAAGAATGTTCACCAGGAAAACTAAACTTGCCAGGAACTCACAACCGTATGCAAATTGATTGGCCAGTTGACCGAACCATGCATTACAGAGAAATTGAATTTTTCGCACAAACCATTGGTATATGGAATCGACTTTAGGCTTATGTCTTTGCCAACAACATTGACGTTCAGAAATTTAAGATATATCAATGAACACTACTCCCTCTTTACTCCTCCAATCCTTAATTTTGCTAACTGCTAATGCATCGCACTGCATATATAACAGGGACATCCCCTGTGCGTTGGCTGCGTGAAAAAAAAAGTAAAATAGGGATACCAGCATAGCGCTGAGGTATGGAAGAACGCCTGGGTTCGAATCCTGGAGAGAAAATCAGAAAAAATTGTACCGTTGGTTTTCCCCTCCTAATGCTGGAGACATTTGTGGTGTACTATGCCATGTAAAAACTTCTCCCCAAAGAGATGTCGCACTGAGGTATGCCATTCGGGCTCGGCTCTAAAAAGGAGGCCATTTATCATTAAGCTTGAATCGGACACTACTCATTCATATGTAAGAAGTCTGCCGTTGTTTTCAATGGAATGTTCATCTAAGCCGATCTAGACATGTCCGTCCGTCTTTTTGTTGAAATCACGCTACAGTCTTTAAAAATAGAGATAATGAGCTGAAACTTTGCACTTTTTTTTTTTGTCTATAAGCAGGTTAAGTTCGAAGGGCTATATCGGACTATATCTTGATATAGGCCCCATGTAGACTGATCAGCCGATTTAAGGTCTTAGGGCCATAAAAGCCACATTTATTATCCGATTTTGCTGAAACTTGGGATAGTGAGTTATGTTAGGCAACTCGACACTAGATTGGTCCAGATTTGAATAAAGCTGTCATATAGACCGATCTCTCGATTTAAGGTTTTTTGCCCATAAAAGGCGCATTTGTTTTCCAATTTTGGCAAACTTAGGGACAATGAGTCGTGTTAGGCTCTTCGACATCACTCTTCAATTTGGCCCAGATCGGTCCATATTTAGATATAGCTGCCATATAGACCAATCCACCGATTTAGGGTCTTAGGCCCATAAAAGCCACATTTATTATTCGATTTTGCTAAAGTATGGGACAGTGAATTGTGTTAGGCTCTTCGACACCTCTCTTCAATTTGGGCCAGATCGGTGCAGATTTGGATATAGCTGCCATATAGACCGATCTCTCGATTTTAGGTCTTCGGCCCATAAAAGTCGCATTGATTGTCCGATTTCGCCGAAATTTGGGACAGTGAGTTGTATTAGGCCCTTCGACATCCTTATCCAGTTTGGCTCAGATCGGTTCAGGTTTGAATATAGCTGCCATATAGACCGATCTCTCGATTTAAGGTTTTAAGCCCATAAAAGGCGCATTTATTATTCAATTTTGCTAAAGTTTGGGACAGTGAATTGTGTTAGGATCTTCGACACCTTTCATCAATTTGGCCCAGATGGATGCAGATTTGGATATAGCTGCCATATAGACCGATCTCTCGATTTAAGGTCGTGGGCCCATAAAAGCCGCATTTATTGTCCCATTTCGCCGAAATTTGGGTCATTGAGTTGTATTAGGCCTTTCGACATCCTTCTTCAAAGTGATCCAGTTTGAAAATAGCTGCTATATAGACCGATCTCTCGACTTGAGGTCTTGGGCTCATAAAATACGCATTTATTTTGCGATTTCGCCAAAATTTGGGACAGTGAGTTGTATTGGGTGGAGGCCACCGTAGCGCAGAGGTTAACATGTCCGCCTATGACGCTGAACGCCTGGGTTCGAATCCTGGCGAGACCATCAGAAAAAAATTTTCACCGGTGGTTTTCCCCTCTTAATGCTGGCGACATTTGTGAGGTACTATGCCATGTAAAACTTCTTTCAAAAGAGGTGTCGCACAGCGGCACGCCGTTCGGACTCGGCTATAAAAATGAGGCCCCTTATCATTGAGCTAAAACTTGAATCGGACTGCACTCATTGATACGTGAGAAGTTTGCCCCTGTTCCTTAGTGGAATGTTCATGGGCAAAAATTTGCAAAATTTTTTGCAATTTGAGTTGTGTTGGGTTCTTTGACATCCCTCTTCAAATTGGCCCCTATCGGTACAGATTTGGATATAGCCGCCACATAGACCGATCTCTCGATTTAAAGTCTTGGCCCCATAAAAGACGCATTTATAATCCGATTTAACTGAAATTTGACACATTGACTTATGTTAGGCTTTTCGACATCCATGTCGCATATGGTTCAGATCAATCTATATTTGGACATAGCTACCAAAAAGACCGCTATTTTGTTCTACAAAACTTATTCGAACACTCAATGTCCATGCCGAATTTGGTCCAAATCGGACCGTATTTCGATATAGCTGCCATAGGAGCTTAAATTATGCATTTTTCATTATGCATGTCGGGTATCTAAGGTTCGGCCAGGCCAAACTTATTGACTTTTTACTTGTTTTAAGAAAAAAAGATTTTTTTTTTTTAAATAGTAATAATTTACAGTCCTCTATAAAGTGAAATCAGAATCAATCAGCGATAAAAATATGAAACGGATGGTCATGTCCCTTAGTTAGTAGGAAATTGCATTTAAAAACAGCATTTTTATTTTAAAGTTTTGATTCTTTGGATCATTTTCATTGCCAAAATCTTACGAATAAGAAAAAATCTTAAATTTTGGGCCAACTTTTTCTCAGTATGTTCTCTGTTGGAGAGTATAAAAAAGTTAAGGATCTTTACTTAACATCTCAGCGGCTTTAATGCGTTCCTGACACTATTATTTTAAATTTATTCATCAAGACTTGGCTTATTATTCCCACAATTTCCAAAGCAACTTCAATTTTCCTTTCCTTCCTTTTTTTTCTCAGCTTAATCCACATGTCCCCTATGGGTTAGTAAACAACAACTCTCAACAACCCAACTAGGTGACAATACCATATTTGTGTTCGCAAACAAATTTCCAATTATAATTTGAGCATAAAATTCCATTTTATCACCATTCACCCAGCATGCCACCTCATCCATCTTTGCACTTGTTTCCCGGTTTATGTTTGTTTTCATTCCTCAGCCATAGCTACATTTGTCTAGGTAGCCATAGAAAAACTCCATCTCTATTAGCCATTTATGGTTTTCCTTGAGACATTTATGCAAATTATTATGGCTGTAATGTGAGTCACAAACGCAAATGGAATACAATTTTTCCTGAACATCTCAACATGGAAATGCACAACAACACACACACACACAAAAGAGGCATTCAAACTAAGGCATTTGTAGGCAAAAGAAATAAATAGCTGTTGGTTTGTTATTCTAAAGACTTGTTTCACATTTAAGTTGAGACCTGTCGTACGTTTTTTGGTTTTGTTGAGAAAACTGTTGTTTTTTTTTGTTATTTTTGTTTCTTTTTTTTTTTGGCTGGCCCACAACTCTGGGTCAACTTTCGCTTGTCGCTGAATATTTTGCTTTTAAGTTTTTACCATGCTGCTGCTGTTGCTCTGGCCAAAGAAAATTGCCGTTGCCATTGAGAAAACAAGAATTCTTTTACAATCGTCCGGTGAATGTTTTCCAAGGCATTCAAAATTGTAAGGCAATTTTCATTTGGTAACTAAACCAATGATATTATTGTAGTGGTATTAGTTTTTTCCATGGAAATCTTTAAGGTACAGTAGCTTTGGAAAATTAGTTTTATTGATGTTTATTTAATAAATATCATGTCCGTGTGATAATTGAACAGAAGTCAAGTTCAAGAGCATGAGTAAATGTGGAAGTGTTGAAAACTTGAAATCTTGAAGCAGTTGAAGGCTCAGAGAAAAATTGAATGCTTTACTGAAGTGTCGCAAATTAGACTTGCGCCCAGAACGTTTTTTGGTGTGTGGCAAAATAGAATTGCGCTCACCCATTGGGAGTGCAACTTCACACGCGTTTGATTTAGCCTAATTCGATGGAAAATTGAATTTTTCTTGAAAGTAAAAGAAAAAGGTTTGAGTTTATCTAGTGGCTAAACCCAAAACCTTTTTTCTTCTACTTTCAAGAAAAATTCATTTTTGCCATTGAATTCCTAATGTGCTTTAATGTCAACACCATTCCTTCAAATGATATATTAACAATGAAATTGTCTAACATGTGTTCTGCAAACAAAAGACTTAGAACACAAGCACATTTTTGCTATTAACCAGTCATGAGAACAAATAGAAAATATTTTCAACACCTTTTGGATTTTTTTTGCTGCATTTAAGTGAAGTACAAGACTGGTTGGCACATTACAAATGTAAGCAAAAGATTGCCGTTAATCGTCAAATAGACAGACAAACAAGAGACAATGACAAATCACCAAATCGATTATCTGAAGATATATGAACAAAACATATCATGACAACTTGTTTGTTGTTATCTTAACACTTGCAAGAAAGTGTTTGTTGAGAACTATTAACGGTTTTTTTGATGGCTGAGGTGAATGATTTGTAGCAAAAAAAAAAAAAAAAAAAATGGTGGAAAAATAGGATAGAAGAGTTACAGGTAGCAGAAAATCAGGTAGTAGTTGATTTTTATACCGATCTAGGGTCTAGACTTCTTGAGCCACTAGAGGGCGCAATTTTTATCCGATGGAAATGAAATTTTACACGATGTGTACCGCTATGAGTTCCAACCACTGTGTCAAGTATGGTTCAAATCGATCCATAACCTGATATAGCTGCCATATAAACCGATCTTGAATCTTGACTTCTTGAGCCACTAGAGGGCGCAATTCCTAACCGATTTAAACGAAATGTTGAACGAAGCATTTTGTTATGATATCCAACAACTGTGCTAAGTTAGGTTCAAATCGGTCTATAACCTAATATAGCTGCCATATAAACCGATCTTGGGTCTTGACTTCTTGAGCCTCTAGAGGACGCAATTCTTATCCGATGGGAATGAAATATTACATGACATATTTCGCTATGATTTCCAACAACTGTGCTGAGTTAGGTTTATATCGGTCCATAACCTGATATAGCTGTCATATAAACCGATCTTGAATCTTGACTTCTTAAGCCACTAGAAGGCGCACTTCATATCCGATTTGAATGAAACTTTGAACGAACCATTTTGTTGTGATTTCCAACAACTGTGCAAAGTATGGTTCAAATCGGCTCATGACCTGATATAGCTGCCATATAAATCGGTCTTGGGTCTTCACTTCTTGAGCCTCTCTCTAGAGGGCGCAATTCTTATCCGATTGGAAATAAATTTTCCAACAACTGTGCTAAGTTAGGTTCAAATCGGTACATAACCTGGTATAGCTGCCATTTAAACCGATCTTGAATCTTGACTTCTTGAGCCACTAGAGGGCGCAATTCATAACCGATTTAAATGAAATATTGAACGAAGCATTTTGTTATGATATGCAACAACTGTGTTAAGTTAGGTTCAAATCCGTCCATAACCTGATATAGCTCTCATATAAACCGATATGTGGACTTGACTTCTTGAGCCTCTAGAGGTCGCAATTTGCTTGAAATTTTGTACAACGGATCTACTCATGACCATCAACATACGTGTTTATTATGGTCTGAATTGGTCTATAGCCTGCTACAACTTCCATATAAATCAATCTCTCAATTTTGCTTCTTGAGCCCCCAAAGGGCACAATTTTTATTCGAATTGGCTGACTTTTTATACAGGTCTCCAACATATAATTTAATTATGGTCCGAACTGGACCATATCTTGCTATCACTCTAGTAGCAGGGTAAATATTTTGTTTTCCTTGTTTTTTTTTTTTAATTTAGTAAAACATCCCCTAAATTCGATTGATTATTGATTGTTTTGTGGAAATTTTATTTAAAACTATATTTTTGCATTGTTCTTTATGTACCAAATCATCCATATTTTACCCATATGCTTTACATATCTTCATCACTTCCTCATTTTATTTCCTTAGCGATGCCTGCATTTCGGTTTTGCACTCAAAAGACATTGAACTGCAGCCCCACTTTCTATTGGGGCCACAGACACATTGTACTGGGCTGTATTAATATGCCGCATTCGCGTCAACAACAAAATTGGCCAGAAGACTAAGCCCCAAAGAAGAAGTGCAAAAAGTAAACTCCCAAAGCCGCGAATATACAACAACACATGAATGAAGCGGAAAAATAAACATTCCACATTAATTTACACAACACAACCACTACAATGGGGCTGCATGCCTAAAGTCTACTAACGCCCGCAAAAAAGAAGCAAAACGCAAAGAAAAACGTTACCGGCAAAATAATGTAAATTGTATGTTAGGTGTCGGCGACCAACTTATTTTTATTTATTTATTTTTTTTTTTTTTGCCGCTTTGCTCTCTCTCTCTATTTAATGGCAAATATTTAACCATGTATTGAAAGCATAGCTTATGAATACATAAAAGCCTACAACAAAAGCGGTAAAAAGAAAATGAAATAAGCCAAAGCATAGTGGTCTATAAAAAAAAGGTGTATGAGCTAGAGATTTGCCAAGCATTGTAAACCAAGTGATCTAGTAAACCAATAACTTAAATTGCAAAAACAACAGAGTTGACAGAGTTTTCTAGTTTCAACATCTGCATATGAATTATTAGATTTTTTTTTTGCAAACTTTTAATTTAATAGAAAATATGTTACAAATGAGCTACAAGTTTTAGGGGGAGTAGAAATTTTGAGCTAATTTTTATGCCAAATAGAAATTGCACGCATGCTGCGATGTCAAGTACTTTCCCTAAAACAAAAGACTTAAGCAGCAAACGTGACCGGCCTATCATTAAGTAGGAAATTGAGAGCACTGACAATGTGGAAAAATTAAATGGCCTATGAAGGTCGTTTGGAAGTGCAGTGGAAGTAAGATGTGGAGAATGAAAACTAGCCGCCGTGTGAAATCAACAAGTCCAAAATCAATATAAGGTTTAAATGAAGGTACTCATAAGAAAGAAGCGTCCAATTTGGATTTGACGAAGTTCGAATATCCTTAACCAATGAATTATGTATACCTTTGCCAAATAATGTCAAAATTTCTTGAAAAGTTTAACTTTTATGAACACCTAATGATAAATCAGAAAATCGGTCAAGATACAGCTATATCTAATAGTGCATCAAGGGTTTCAAAGAGTCAAAACAAAGCGCTTCTCAAATTTTTTTTTCTCCAAGAAAAATAAGTAAAATATCAGCCAAATTGGATGAAAATTAAGGCATCCGCGGCTCAAAAAGTCAAATGGGAGCTATAACAGGTTCTAGACCGATTTGAACCGTATTTTGGCATAGTTGTGGAAAGCCAAAACAGAACACCATGTGCTAAATTTCAGCCAAATCACACGAAAATTGCGGCTTCCAGGGGCTCAGGCAGTCAAATCGGGAGATCGTTTTATATGGGAGCTTTATTATAGACTCAAAAACGACTGAACCGATTACCTTGAAAATTTCGCTGATTGTGTAGGTTGGTTTGGAAGAAAACATAGGCTATATAATGTTCGATATCAGGCGGGGGGGGCGGACCCTCCCCCTTACCCCAAAAGTACTACCCAAAACTAAAAGTGGACCGATCGGGACAATATGGGATTCAAATGAAATGTATTCAAGAGTAGAGTTCGAATTTCATAATAAAAGTTGGTTCCAAGTACCAGGGGGGCCGCCCCAACCCAAAACTCACTTAAATAGGTTTTTTTGGACGATCATGATAATATGGGACTCAAATAAAAGGTATTCGAGAGTAGATGGCGAATATGGTCAGAAAGGCTTTATAGCCTTTCTGACCATATTCTCTACCCAAAAACACTACCCAAAATCAAAAGTGGACCGATCGGGACAATATGGGTATCAAATGAAAGGTATTGGAAAATATTGGGTTGCCCAAAAAGTAATTGCGGATTTTTTAAAAGAAAGTAAATGCATTTTTAATAAAACTTAGAATGAACTTTAATCAAATATACTATTTTTACACTTTTTTTCTAAAGCAAGCTAAAATTAACAGCTGATAACTGACAGAAGAAAGAATGCTATTACAGAGTCATAAGCTGTGAAAAAATTTGTCAACGCCGACTATATGAAAAATCCGCAATTACTTTTTGGGCAACCCAATAGAATACGAAGATTGTATTAAAATTTGGATCTTAGTACCTATCGGGCCTCCCCATCTCTAAAATTCCCCCAAACAGAAATCAGATCGTAGTATAGAGAGTCCCTCTTCCCTCCAAAACGCTTTAGTTTGGCATATGACTCATCATAACTATATGGGACTCAGTTTTTTGTTTGTTCCGTTGAATCAAAAACGGCTGAACCGATTTTCTTAAAATTTTCGCCGATTGTGTAAGTTTATCTGGAAGGCTATATAATTTTTAGATATCGAATGGAGGCGATCGCCCCTCCCTCTTACCACCACAACGCCATCCAAAACCAAAAGTGGACCGATAGACACAATATGGGTATCAAATGAAAGGTATTGGAGACTAGAAAGCGAATATCGTATAAAATTTTGGGTAAGTACCCAGCGGGCCTACCCAATCCAAAAATTCATCTAAACAGATTTATTCGACGTTCATGTCAATGTGGGCCTCAAAGGGAAAGTTTTCGACAGTAGATTACAATAAAAATTAGGTCCAAGTAATGGGAGGTCGCCCCACACCAAAGTACACCCAAATATACATATTCGCCAACCATGTCTATATAGGACTCAAATGAGAGGTATTTGGGAGTAAATTACGAATATGACATTAAAATTGGTGTTCAAGTTTCCAAATGGAGCTTTTCTTTCCAAAAATACAGTCAAATAGGTTGATTGAGCCATTATGACAATATGGGACTCAAAGTTATTTGAATGTATAAAACGAATTTGATATCCAATTTTGGAGTCAAGTGTTCGGGGGTACGCCCTTAAACGCCCCCTAAACTGAACTGAATTTCCGATTATGGCAATATGGAACTCAAATCAACGGAATTTGGGAGTAAAGAACTAATTTGATATCCATTTTCAAGGCAAAGTACCGGTGGCCGCCCCAGCCCCAAAACACTCTCCAAACATTTCATATTTACTGACCATGACAATATGGGGCTCACATTAAATGGATTTGGGAGTGCAGCTCGAATTTGATATCCATATTTAAGTCGAAATGCCTGAGTGCCAGCCCTCTCATAAAAAGCTTTTCTCATTACCCTAATTTTCAAAACCACCAGATCTCGGAGATTGGTAATGCGATTCGTTCGATATTTTTATTGCACTCTCACAGTCAGAAGAAAACATGGTTTCTATTGATGGGGTCGGGTGTCACAACAATATAGAGCTCAAACAAAAGGTGCTTGAGAGAAAAAAAAAAAACGAATTTGATATCCAATTGAAGAGCCATGTGTGTGGGGAACTGCCCCACCCGAAAACACCTTCCCATTATATAAAAGCTATTTGATGATCCCATCTGAATTATATTTTCGTCAGATATCGGGAGGTCAAAGGCTACTCACTGCTTCAAATTTCAGTGAAATTTGATAAAAAAAATAAAGCATTTATGGGCATTAGACCCTTTATCGGCAAAACGGTCTATATAGCAGCTATATCCAAATATGGTCCGATTTGGCCCTTTCAAAAACTTTACCAGCGTGCATCAAAAAGACATATCTGTACCAAATTTTAGCTCCATATCTTAATTTTTGAAGGCTGTAGAGGGATTACAACAGATGGACGGACAGACGGATAGACGGACGGACACACGGAAATCTTTAATCCGTCTTAGAATTTATAAGACGGGGTTGCCCATTTGCGGATTTTTCATATGGTCGGCGTTGACAAATTTTTTCACAGCTTAGGACTCTGTAATTGCATTCTTTCTTCTGTCAGTTATCAGCTGTTACTTTTAGCTTGCTTTAGAAAAAAAGTGTAAAAAAAGTATATTAGATTAAAGTTCATTCTAATTTTTATTAAAAATGCATTTACTTTCTTTTAAAAAATCCGCAATTACTTTTTGAGCAACCCAATACTTTGTAGGGTCGGCAATTGATATTTCGATGTATTGCAAACGGAATGACTAAATCAATATAAATCAATATTTGGTAAAAATTAGTTCTGATTTAGCTATAGCTCCCATATTTATGTATCGCCCGATTTGCACGCAATCGATCTGCACAAAATTTGGCACAGATTGTTTCGTTACTGATTTTAATATAGTTGCAAGATTTCGTCAAAATCGGTTCAGATTAAGATAAAGCGCCCATATATATGTATCGCCCGATTTCCACTTAAATGGCGGTAATAACTACAGTTTTCAACCGATCTGCACAAAATTTGGCGCGGATTGTTTTGTTTCTGATCTTAACATGCCTGTAAGATTTCATCAATATCGGTTCAGATTTGGATATAGCTCCCATATATGTTTATCGCCCGATTTGCACTTACGCGGCCGTAGTAACAAACATTTTCAGACTACCTGTTCGAAAAAAGTCGGTTCAGATTTAGGAGTTGCAATAGACAAATATTGGGTTGCCCAAAAAATAATTGCGGATTTTTTAAAAGAAAGTAAATGCATTTTTAATAAAACTTAGAATGAACTTTAATCAAATATACTTTTTTACACTTTTTTTCTAAAGCAAGCTAAAAGTAACAGCTGATAACTGACAGAAGAAAGAATGCAACTACAGAGTCACAAGCTGTGAAAATATTTGTCAACGCCAACTATATGAAAAATCCGCAATTACTTTTTGGGCAGCCTAATATTTGTCTATTGCAACTCCAATTTTGTGAATTTTTCCAACCATTCGGTCTTAAGGTCTCAATTTCCTCCTTTTTCTCCACTCCATAAATCTTAGCACAATATTTAATGAACTCGTTGTTAAAATGCTAATTTTTCTCCCAGTTAATTTTCTTTGTTGACCTCTACCCCATTCCCATAAGGTCCTTTTATAAACAAAAAATAACTTTCTTCGAACACGATCGCCAAAAAAAAGCAAAGAATATAGTTTTCATTTTGCACAGCTTATTTTCTTTAATTAATGCAAATTCATAAACATTAACCTGACACATGTGATCTTTGCGACTGCTTAACATTTTTCAAATTCACGACCAATAGACGCAGTCAGCAAGTCTTTAGTCATAGTCTTTAATACTGAAAAACGACAAATTCACTTTTCTCCTACTCAACATAACAAGGCACGAAGAGGACAAGGAGGAAACACAATTTAGTTTCCATTTTTCTAGAGAATATCAATGAACTTCAGAAGAAGGAAAAAAAAACCAAAAAATATATATTTTTCAAATCAGAGATGATTTCACTGCTAAACGTGATGTTGGCAAACAACTCCGTCTAGATATTTACCATAGGGAGCAAAGTCAAGTCTGGCTGGAAAATAATGGAGGTCGTTCCTTGGGATACTGTTGGCTGTATTGGCTGAAGTGTGTGGAAAACTATAAATAATTGCCTTTGCCAGTCGAGTGGTGGTGGTAATAAATTTGAAAATAATTTGCCTACAAAAAAAGACCAATTTTCCTAGCAAATGTTTTGGGTTTTTGTTATTTTTTGGAGGCTATCCTCCAAAGGCCTGCAAAATACCAACAAATTTATAGTATTTTAAAGAGAATGTGTTTAAATAAACTTTGACACTTTCCTTGACGGTGTAGCTTGTGGTTGAAGAGCAAAAACCAAACAAAACCAAAATCGCACACAAAATGGTAGTAGGCAGATGCTTTCAACGCGATAATAAATTACCAAAAATATGTAAGGTGTTTAATTTGCTTCACTTGGTCTGCTGTGGCAAATGGAGAAATAACGAAAACTCACACACACACACACACACACAACAAGCCAAAGCGTTCCAAGTGGTGTGGTGTCAGTAAAATCCAATGGAGGAGTTACCAAAAGGTGAATAAGTCAGAATATTACACAGATGTTTGCTAGGGCATTTAAAGGAGGGAAAATGTACAAAAACTTTAAACTTTTTCTCCTGCTAACATGTTTTAAGCAGTCTTTAAAGCAATGAAAGAAACAAAGCAAAAAAATCCTGACATGTGTTTTTGATATTTTTCTTCGGGGGCCTCTAAGATAACCTAGTGATGAGATGAAGGGGGAAATGTCATTAAATTAACCTTAATTGCTAAGCGTTGGTTGTATGGTGTTGTCGTTATGACCCCTTAGCTATTTAACCCACTGAACTAATTCCTTGTCATGACTGGTGGTGGTCTTAAAGCACATGCTTAAGAACTTGCCCCATCATGCTAAGTAAACATATATAAACAGATTTTTATTTTTTCTAATGGTATTTCGTAAGCATTGGTCATTAAGGATCATTTGGCAAATGAAAATGAGAACCCCTAATTTATGGTTATAAAAATGTGACGCTTTAATAGCTTTTAAACGGTATACTTCAAGCGCAAAATTATCTGATTTTATTCTATTTAAACAAAAGTGAAAATGTCATTCTAAGTTTTTAGGCAGAGAAATAAGAGATCCCATTGGCTGTCTGGGAATTAGGTAAACTTAAAACAAAAGACTTAAGACACAAACTTGAACTGTTTATTTTTTTATGTTAAGGCGAAATATTTAAAGCAAGAAGACAATGTCATCTCTTTTCGTTTGCCAGATTTTCCGCCTGTCCCAAGACACTTTCCTTTTATCTTTTTAGTATGCCTTTTGCTCCACTTTGCTGGTTTGTAACTGTAACAGTGTCATACTGGCTTCATTTCAGTTTTCTTTTACAATGTCATTCCATAGATGCATATCTTTTGGATAAGACACTCATCCGCGTATGCTTGCATGGGGACTTGGCAGACATGAAGTGATGACCAAAAGGGGAATGCAATGTAGGCGAATGTAAGATTAAATAGCATAAGTAATATAAAATAAAATAAAATAATATAAAATAAAATAAAATAAAATAAAATAAAATAAAATAAATTAAAATAAGTTAAAATAAATTAAAATAAAATAAAATAAAATAAAATAAAATAAAATAAAATAAAATAAAATAAAATAAAATAAAATAAAATAAAATAAAATAAAATAAAATAAAATAAAATAAAATAAAATAAAATAAAATAAAATAAAATAAAATAAAATAAAATAAAATAAAATAAAATAAAATAAAATAAAATAAAATAAAATAAAATAAAATAAAATAAAATAAAATAAAATAAAATAAAATAAAATAAAATAAAATAAAATAAAATAAAATAAAATAAAATAAAATAAAATAAAATAAAATAAAATAAAATAAAATAAAATAAAATAAAATAAAATAAAATAAAATAAAATAAAATAAAATAAAATTAAATAAAATACAATAAAATAAAATAAAACAAAAAAAACTAAAATAAAACAAAATAAAAATAAAATAAAATGAAATAAAATAAAATAAAATAAAATAAAATAAAAAAATAAAATAAAATAAAATAAAACACAATTCAAAAAAACAAGTAAAAAGGCGTTTAGTTTGGCCGGGCTGAACTTTGGATACCCACCACCTCGAGTATATATGTAAACAACCTTTCGACAAAATCCAGTGAAAATTGTATACCTTATGTCCCATAGCACTTATATCGAAATATGATCCGATTTTGGTCTTTTCGGTAGCTATATTTAAAAACAAACCGATCTGAACCATATACAACATGGATGTCGAAAAGCCTAACATAAGTCAATGTTTAAAATTTCAGTTCAATCGGATTATAAATGCGCCTTCTTTTGGGGTCAAGACTTTAAATCAAGATATCGGTCTATATGGCAGCTATATGCAAATCTTGATCGATCTAGACCAAATCGCAGAAATATGTGGAGGGGCTTAACTTCACTCCCTGTCCTAAATTACGGCATCATCGGACAATAAATGCGTCTTTTATGAGACCAAAACATTAAATCGGGAGATTGGTCTATATATCAGCTATATCGATCTGAGTGAAATTGAAGAACGATGTCGAAGAGCCCAACACAACTCATTGTCCCAAATTGCGGCCACACCGGACAATAAATGCGCTTTTTATGGGCTCAAAACCTAAAACCGAGAGATCGGTCTATATAGCAGCTATAACCAAATCCATAATGCAGGAGTATGTCAAGAGGATTAACCTAACTCACTATTCCAATTTTCGGCGACATCGGACTATAAATGCGCCTTTTATGGGCCTAAGACCCTTAATCGGAGGATCGGTCTATATGGCAGCTGTATCCAAATCTCGACCGATCTGGGCCAAATTGAAGTAAAATGTCAAAGGGCCTAAGACAACCCACTGTTCCAAATTTCGGCAATATCGGACAATAAATGCGTGTTTTATGGGCCGAAGACCCCAAATTGAAGGATCGGCCTATATGGCAGCTATATACAAATCTGGACCGACCTGAGCCAAATCGACGGAGGATGTTGAAGGGCCTAACGCAACTAACCGTCCCAAATTTCAGCAAAATCGGATAATAAATGTGGCTTTTATGGGTATAAGACCCTAAATCGGAGGATCGGTCTATATGGCAGCTATATCCAAATCTGGACCGATCTGAGCCAAATTGACGAAGGATGTCGAGGGGCCTAACACTACTCACTTTTTCAATTTTCAGCAAAATCGCATAATATATGTGGCTTTTATGGGCCTAAGACACTAAATCGGAGAATCGGTCTATATGGCAGCTATATCCAAATCTGAACCGATCTGGGCCAAATTGACGAAGAAACCCAAAATCGGCGGATCGGTCTATATGGCAGCTATGTTCAAATCTGGACCGATCTGAGCCAAATTGACGATGAATGTCGAAGGGCCTCACACAACTCACTGTCCCAAATTTCAGCAAAATCGGATAATAAATGTGGCTTTTATGGGTCTAAGACCCTTAATGGGAGGATCGGTCTATATGGGGGCTATATCAAGATATAGTCCGATATAGCCCATCTTCGAACTTAACCTGCTTAAGGACAAAAAAAGAGTCTGTGCAAAGTTTCAGCTCAATATCTCCGTTTTTGAAGATTGTAGCGTGATTTCAACAGACAGACGGACGGACATGTCTAGATCGTCTTAGATTTTTACGTTGATCAAGAATTTATACACTTTATAGGGTCGGAAATGGATATTTCGATGTGTTGCAAACAGAATGACAAAATGAATATACCCCCATCCCTCGGTGGTGTGTAAAATAAAATAATGTTAAGTAAAATTAAATATGTTATAATTTTTATCCCACACTTTTGTAAATAATTCCCTTTTTTTAACGAGTCCAAAGCAAAGATGTTTGCTTTTACATTCATACCTCGCATTCAAATCGTGACAAAAACGTCAAACCCCATTTTCTTCATATCTCAGCTGTATTGTGAAATGAAACGAAAAATAGTATTGGTAAATAAGATGCGCATCAAATTAACTTTAAGGAAAAAAAATACAATTTCTTTTTTTCTACACCGCCACACTACCATATTGGCATTCAATTGAAATGACCAAGATGCACCAGGTAAACCATATTGGCTTGGTGAAATAACGAATTATAACGAAAACAAAGACTGTCAGACCGTCAGTCTGTCATGGTGTTGAGTTCAATTTGACCTTACCTTTTCCCGTTTGATTTTTCTCCAAATTCTCTTTTGGCCATGCTCCTTGCTCTGCAGTGAACTAACTAACGAACGTTATTGACAGCTAATGGCTAAAAGCTGTTAAGACTGAAATCTAGCTGTGCATCCATTCATGCGAACGGCTATGTGCATTCAGCTGTTTGAAAAAAAATATCGATTTTTTTGTAACTGTTTTTTGTTTCATCTTGTCTTTATAATGAAATGAAAAACGTTTGGGGAGAAACACTTTCGTTTTCTTCTGAAATTGGGTGGCGGCACAGCACAGTTCGTTACCACACTTGATTGGAAATGACTGACTGGCTGCATGCTGTTTCAGATGTCTGGCAGTCGGTTGGCTCATGAGCAGCGACGTCATCCTCGTAATTGATAGCCAAAAATAATTGGCTAATTTAAAGTATTTTGTTTTGGATATTATATGGTGTGAAAATGGAATTTCTTACCATTGGCCAGGAGGGGGAGTAAGAGTTCAAAAACTGATTTAATGCCATATTAAGCAGATGCCATTGTTGTGACATTGTGCACAGAGTTTCACCATTTAGGTTTTTTTTTTTTTGTTTTTGTATGAAAATGACCTCTGATTGGAATGTGAAATTGGAAGTGAGGAAAAAGGAGGATATAATTTAAGGCAAAATGATGTATGGAAAATTTTTGCTTCAAGTTTGAAGTATAGTGGTAGTCAAACAGCAAACTTACGCTGGGTTACATGGTACCTCTCAAGGAAAAAAGACAGAGAGGAACACTTATTGGTTCATATAGTTATATTCGACTCTCAGTCCATCCTTCAGGTTTAAGGCTTCTTTTTTAAAGAATTTTTCTTTATTTTAATACCCCCACCATAGGATGGGCTATACTTATCGGGCCATTCCATTTGTAACACTTCGAAATAATGAGCCCATAAGGTATATATTGCCTTGATAGTCTTGACATTCCAAGTCGATCTAGCCATGTCCGCCCGTCCCCCTGTCCGTCCGTCTGTGGAATTCACGATGGTGGTCGAATGAATAAAGATATCCGCTTGAAATTTTTCACACAAACTCCTTATTGATGTAGGTCATTGGGGAGTGCAAATGGTCCATATGGGTTAATATTTAGATATAGCTTCCATATATTGGTCCTTCGACTTCACATCTTGAGCCCCTTGAACCAATTTTTATACAATTTGGCTAAAGTTTTGCCCTTAGTTAGTTTTCTTTGACGACTTTCAACTACCGTGGTAAGTGTGATCTAAATCGGTGTATAACCTGTTATAGCTCACATATAAACCGATCTCACGGTATAAGATTTTGAGTTACGGCAATTGTTGACTGAAGTTTTTCGCGTAGTGTTGCGTTGAAATTCAAACCACTTAAATCCGCCCGTCGGAATCACGATAGCGTTCGAACGAATATAGATATCCCCTGGAATTTTTGCATACAGATAATTCTAACCGATGTAGTTCGTTGAGGATTGCAAATGGGCCCTATCGGCCAAATCGGTTCCGGTTTGTATAGAGCTCCATAATAACCGATCTCCCGAGTTGGATTTAGCTGCCATATAGACCGATCTGCCGATTAAGTGTTTAAGCCCATCCATAAAAGGCGCATTTATTATCCAATTTCATGGACAGTTGGAACAGTAATTTGTCTTAGACCCACCGCCATCCGAGCAAAATAAATATAGCTGCCATATAGACCGATCGGTCAATTTATGGTCTTAAGCCAATAAAAGCCGCATTTGTTACCCGATTCTGCTGAAATTTAAAACAGTGAGTTGCTGTAGGCCAACTGCCATTCGACCTGAATATGGTCACCTAACTGCTGCATTAATTAACCGATTTCACTTAAATTGGAAACAGTAAGTTAAAGTAAGCCACCCGGCAACCAAACTGAAAAAGATTAGACTTCCAAGCGGAAAACGATCCAGATCGGTCCTGTCATATAGACCGATCTGCCGATTTAGGTTGTTAAGCCTCTAAAAGCCTCATTTATTAATCGATTTAGCTGAAATTTAAAACAGTCAGCTGGACTATTCCTACCATTATTTGATCCGAAAATGGTCCACATCGCACCATATTTGGTCTGAACTGTCTTATAGACTGATCTGCCGGAATTGGGTCTAAAATCCATAAAAGGCGCATTTATTGTCTATTGAGTTATTCTAAGCTGGAATATCGTCCATATTGGGCCATTTAGGGTCTTTTTGCCACAAAATACCGTTGCATTGCCTGATTTCGCTGCAACGAGGTGGTTGTTTAAGAGTTCGCGGAACCTGAATCAAATATGATGCAGATGAGCTTATATGTGGATATAATTATGGATATGGTAGTGGAGTTGTAATAAAATTTTATGATAAATATATACATGGTGGTGGGTATCCAAAGTTCGGCACGGCCGTTTTTACTTTTTATGCCCACCACCAAAGGATGAAGGTATATTCATTTTGTCATTCCGTTTGCAACACATCGAAATACCCATTCCCGACCCTATAAAGTATATATATTCTTGATCAGCGTAAAAATCTAAGACGATCTAGACATGTCCGTCCGTCTGTCCGTCTGTCTGTTGAAATCACGCTACAGTCTTCAAAAATAGAGATATTGAGCTGAAACTTTGCATGGGTTCTTTTTTTTGTCCATAAGCAGGTTAAGTTCGAAGATGGGCTACATCGGACTATATCTTGATATAGCCCCCATATAGACCGATCCGCCGATTTAGGGTTTTAGGCCCATAAAAGCCACATTTTTTATCCGATTTTGCTGAAATTTGGGACAGTGAGTTGTGTTAGGCCCTTCGATATCCATCATCAATTTGGCTCAGATCGGTCCAGATTTGGATATAGCTGCCATATAGACTGATCCTCCGATTTATGGTCTTAGGCCCATAAAAGCCACATTTATTATCCGATTTTGCTGAAATTTGGGACAGTAATTTATGTTAGGCCCTTCGACATCCTTCATCAATTTGGCTCAGATCGGTCCAGATTTGGATATAGCTGCCATATAGACCGATCCTCCGATTTAGGGTCTTATGCCCATAAAAAGCCACATTTATTATCCGATTTCGCTGAAATTTGGGACAGTGAGTTGTGTTAGGCCCTCCGACATCCTTATTTGGCCCAGATCGGTACAGGATTGGATATATCTGCCATATAGACCGATCTCTCGACTTAAGGCTTTGGGGCCATAAAAGGCGCATTTATTGTCCGATGTCGTCGAAATTTGGGACGTTGGGTTAAGTTAAGTCCCTTGACATACTTCTGCAATATGGCACAGATCGGTCCAGATTTGGATATAGCTGCGATATAGGCCGATCATCAGATTGAGGGTCTTAGGACCATGAAAGCCGCATTTTTTATCTGATTGTGCGGAAATTTGGGGCAGTGAGTTGTCTTAGGCCCTTCGACATCTTTCTTCAATTTGGCCCTGATCGGATCAGATTTGGATATAGCTGCCATATAGACCGAACTCTCGATTTAAGGTTTTGGGCCCATGAAAAGCGCATTTATTGCCCGATGTCGCCAAAATTTGGGACAGTGAGTTAAGTTATGCCCCTTGATATACTTCTGCAATATGCTACAGATCAGTCCAGATTTGGATCTAGCTGCTATATAGACCGATCTCTCGGTTTTAGGTTTTGGGGCCATAAAAGACACATTTTTTGTCCGATGTCGCCGCAATTTGGGACAGTGCTTTGTGGTAGGCTCTTCGAAATTTTTCTGCAACTTGGCCCAAATCGGTCCAGATTTGGATATAGCTGCCATGTAGAACGATGTCTCGATTTAAAGCCGTGGCACCTTAAAGGGCGCATTTATAATCCGATTTCACTGAAATTTGCCACAATGACTCATGTTAGGCTTTTCGACATCCGTATCGTATATGGCTCAGATCGATTTTTTTAGATATAGCTACTATACTTATTAGTCTTTGGTCCAAGTCAGATCATATTTCGATATAACTGCTATGGGACATAAGGTATGCAATTTTCACTGGATTTTGATGAAAGGTGGTTTACACATATACCCGAGGTGGTGGGTATCCAAAGTTCGGCCCGGCCGAACTTAACGCCTTTTTACTAGTTTTTATTATTTTTTTTATATTTTTTTTTTTTTGCTTATTTACTTCTATTCTGTTTAATGTTTATTTTCTTTTGCGTGCTGTGATCGTAAGGAACTCCATACAAAATTAGTTTTTCAAGAATCAGTTAAATCCAAAGCCCTTTAGGTCATTTACAACCAATATTGCGTGTTTGTGTCTTAAGTCTTTTGTTTGCTAGTTACAAAATAAATTCCACAGCTTAAACATTTCTCGACAAGGCTTGGCCTAAAAAATACACAAAAACAAAACACTAAAGAAAACGAAAAGCCTTTTATATATAAAAATGACCTCTGCAAAGGAAATTGAAAAGCCAAGTTACCCCCCACAAAAAAAAAAAAAAAGAAAATACAGAACTTGATATGTCACATGCAATAAATATGAGTTTACTTAAAACATGAAAGGCCATTTCTCTTTCATTTGACCGCAATGACCAGAAAAGTTGTTAGGTGGTCACACGAAAAAAAGTATCAGAGATTGCCAGACCACCGCAACACCATTCAGAAATACGAAATGGCATTTCAGCCTTCTGGCTTGAAGAAATTTGCCATCTATTGTGTCTTAGTTGACTGCTGCTGCTTAAGTTGGGGTTGGAGTTGCATCTTGCAAAGATCATCTTCTGTTTTTCTATTTGTTGGTGTCCCCGAAGAGGATGTGTTCAATTACAAACAGCAAGCTTAACTGCTTAAATACCTCAAAAGACCAACTGCAGAAAGGAAAAAAAACCAAACCAAACCAAAACAAAACAAAATTGTGTTGCCAGCTTTCACGGGAGAAATTTTTTATTTTATTGTTTTAGCGGAAAAGCAAAGACACCAACCAACCGATAAACTCCAGACAAACAATTTATTATTATATGTTATCAATTATAAAAATCTTGGCTTCTGCTACCAACGACAGCAATGGCCATGAAAAAAAAAAAAACTTAAATATGGCTTGGCGCTGTGAGCAGTTTGCTAAACAATAATGTCAATTTTAGCCGAAATTACTCTACCTTAAGGAGCAAAGCGTGAATAGATTGGTAAAAATTTATTCAAATTAATTTTCAAGTTCAAGTGCCACCATGGCATGGCCAAACCAAAACAAAAATAAAAACAAACAAAAATGCAACTAAATGGCCAAATTTATGCCTAGTTGAGAAAAGTATTCGTCGTGCAGACCAACCAACTAAGGCTAGGCATGGCAAATGGAAATTCCTTATTTTCCTAGCAATTTCGAAAGAAAGTTTTTGTGCATTGACTGAAATTTCATCGCCAGCCTCAGTGCCACTTACACCTTCTGCTGGCAAGCCAATTTTTTCCCTACCACATGAACGGAAAATTGTTAAATATTTATCTCATTTCACTGAATATGTATGCATTTATTTGATACCGGCGGCAGAGGCTAACTTGGCTAAACAAAACACAAAAAAATGCTTTGAGCCACCAACACCAGTCACTCCAAGCTGCCAGAAACATCCTTTTAATGCTTTTTATGCCATCGAAGAAGGCAGACAAAGAGGTTGTTTGAAATGCTGCATACATTTCTTCTTCATGATTGGGCCAGCAGCCGACACAGGCTGCTGTGACATTTGTTCACAAACCGACCACAAAAAGAAATCGTCCAAGTGTTACATTACTGTGGAGGAGTATAGACCCAGTCAAAGAAATGCCCAAAAAAAAAAATATTTATTTTATGTACAAGCCCATAACTGATATTTGCAAGAGTTATGGTAGTTTTCTTACAATTCTCACAATACTTTGCCGAGGAGACCAAACAATTCCAAAAATGTCAATGAATGTGCCATTTTTTCCCCTCTTGTCTTAAGAGTAGTAAAATTATTCATCCATATCTTGTATATTGGTCTATTATGAATTTTCAATTTTCTATACAACATCTGGGTGGTCTTTTTCCATAGAAGCATCTTTGTGGTGGGGCATCCACTTTTTTTTTTGTCCGTCATTTTTACTTTGGCATAGAGGATTTTTTTTTGTTGCCAAGCTTTTAATGATGAACAGAAGTCATTGACTGTTTATTGTTTTCTATTTTCTTGTCCCCCTCGTTTTTTTTTTGAAGTTTTTAATCTCTTTGCACCTGATTATCTGGTATTTAAAATACCATCCAACACCTGGTGCCGTTAGTTTGTTTGGAGTTATTGTTGTTGTTTTTGTTTTTGTCTATAGCTTTCTTGTCAAGTTGATTGATAATTTAAATGTCGGTTATTGGCAAAAAAAGCAAATGGGAAAGTTTAAGTCGAATATCTTCTGTGAATTGCATTTGTTAGCATTAACAAAGTTTGTGTCTTAAGTCTTTTGTTTTTTTTTACAAACTTTGCATAATTTTTCTTCTATATTTGAGAAACATTGAGAATTTCCAAAAGAAAGCGAAATTAAGAAGATGGCCACTTGATTGTGTAGTATTGTAGTATTTAAGAGTTATTGGGTTGCCCAAAAAGTAATTGCGGATTTTTCATATAGTCGGCGTTGACTAATTTTTTCACAGCTTGTGACTCTGTAATTGCATTCTTTCTTCTGTCAGTTATCAGCTGTAACTTTTAGCTTGCTTTTGAAAAAAAGTGTAAAAAAGTATATTTGATTAAAGTTCATTCTAAGTTTTATTAAAAATGCATTTACTTTCTTTTAAAAAATCCGCAATTACTTTTTGGGCAACCCAATAATTTTAAAAGGATTATATCAACTAAAGAAAGTTTGTGTCTTAAGTCTTTTGTTTCAGTGTAGTAGCCATTATTAGTATACCCTAAAGCAAACAAATGCCACAACGCATTATGAAAAAAGGTGTCAAAAAAATGAGGACACATTCTTAGAAGTGGCGCTGAGTTCCATAAGCAAAATATTAGCGACATGTCGATGAGCCAATACAAATTTCGCTTCATTTAATTGCCAATGTAATTAAATACTTACGAAATTGCCAACCGTCCAACTCTGTTTCAAAGATGTTGTCTTTGTTGTGTGTTGTGGTTTTGACTTTTGTTTGTGTTTCGACAAAGAATAGAGCCCAACGGATTAAGCAATTATTTAAAAGGCATTTTTGCCGCGAATGAACTGACTTCAAATAAGTAGAGACATTAAGGGCGTTATTCACAAAAATTTAGGAAACCTTAAAATAGGTTTATTTGAAGGTTCTATAAAGAAAACGTTATAAATTAACGTTTTTCAAATGTACATCAAGTTTTGTGAATAAGGCCGAAAAACTTTTGTTATTGGTTTAAAACGATGAAACGGAGAAGGCAAAAAGGGAGAAGAGATAGTCATACACTTAGAAAAGAGTGTGGTCTTTTGATTTCCGAATAAAATTGTTTATAAAGAAGCCGTCGTGTAAAGGAAGGGTGGGTCCAATGCATAGACATGTTGCCTTTATCAGCGCAGTGTGTTTGTGAGTGTATGTCCTCCATCACAGGATGGGGGTATACTAATTTCGTCATTCATTTTGTAATACATCGAAATATTAATCTGATACCCATCAAAGCATATGCAGTCATGATCGTTTTGAAATTCCTAAACGATTTAGCCATGTCCGGCCATCCGTATGTCTGTCAATAGCACGCTAGCTTTCGAAGGAGTCGAGTTAAGACATCGAAATATTGATCTGATATCCAACATAAGCCATGATCTTCTTGACATTCTTAATCGATTTAGCCATGTCCGTCCGACCGTCTGTCTGTCAATCTTTCTGTCAAAAGCACGCCGGCTTTCGAAGGAATAAAGTTAGGTGCTTGAAATTTTGCATAAATACTTCATATCTTATTTGTGCAGGTCCTTGGGGATTGTAAATGGGCCAAAACAAGGACCGTTTTGGTATAGCTGTCATATAAACCGATATGGGATCTAGACTTTTTGAGCCTCTAGAGGGCGCAATTCGAATTCGATTTGGATGAAACTTTGCGTGTATGGCTTAAAATGCTTCATATCCTCATATAGCTCCCACATAAACCAATTTCGGATCTTGATTTCGTAAGCCGATAGACGGCGCAATTTTTATCCGATTTGGCTGAAATTTTCCGTGAAGCGTTTTGGTTTGACCATCAATAACTGAGCTAAGTATGGCTTAAATCTCTTCATATCCTACTATAGCTCCCACATAAAACCAATTATTATCCGATTTGGCTGACATTTTTCATGAAGTATTTTGATTCGAACATCAACAACTGTGCCAAGTATGACTCAAATCACTTCATAACCTGATGTAGCTCCCATATAAACCGATTTCGGATCCTGACTTCTTGAGCCGATAGAGGCCGCAATTATTATCCGATTTGGCTGAAATTTTCCATGAAGTATTTTAGTTCGGCCATCAACAACTGTGCCAAGTATGGCTCAAATCACTTCATAACCTGATATAGCTCCCATATAAACCGATTTCGGATTTTGAATTCTTGAGCCGATAGAGGGCGCAATTTTTGTCCGAATTGGCTGAAATTTTCCACGAAATATTTTAGTTCGGTCATCAACAACTGTGCCAAGTATGGTTCAAATCACTTCGTAACCTGATATTGACTTCGTGAGCCATTCTTGTCAGATTTGGCTGAAATTTAGCTTGAAGTGTTTTGCTTTCACTATCAACAACTGTGCCAAATATGGCTCAAATCGGTTGATAACCTTGAATAGCTCCCATATAAACCGATTTTGGATCTTGACTTCGTGAGCCTCTAGAGGGCGCAATTATTATCTGATTTAGCTGAAATTTTGCATGAAGTGTTTTGGTTTGACCATCATCAACTGTGTCAAGTGTGGCTCAAATCGGTTTATAACCTGATATAGCTCCCATATAAACCGATTTGGGATCTTGAATTTTTGAGCCTCTGGAGGGCGCAATTCTCATCCGATTTGACTGAAATTTTGCACATAATGTTTTAGTATCACTTCTAACAACTTTGCTAAGTATGGTTCAAATCGATCTATAACCTGGTATAGCTGTCATATAAACCGGTCTTGGGTCTTGACTTCTTGAGCCTCTAGAGGGCGCAATTCTCATCCGATTTGGCTGAAATTTTGCACATAGTGTTTTAGCATCACTTCTAACTACTGTGTTAAGTATGGTTCAAACCAGTCCATAACCTGGTATAGCTGTCATATAAACCGATCTTGGAACTTGACTTCTTGAGCCTGTAGAGAGCGAAATTCTTACCCGATTGGAATGAAATTTTGCACGACGTGTTTTTTTATGATATCCAACAACTGTGCTTAGTATGATTCAATTCGGTTCATAACCTGATATAGCTGCCATGTAAACCGACCTCTTGAGCCTCTGGAGGTCGCAATTATTATCCGATTTGCCTGAAAATACACGGATCCTCTCATGACCATCAACATACGTGTTTATTATGGTCTGAATCGGTCGATAGCCCGATACAGCTCCCATATAAATCGATCTCTCTATTTTACTTCTTGAGCCCCCAAAGGGCGCAATTCTTATTCGAATTGGCTGACATTTTACACAGGTCTCCAACATATAATTTAATTGTGGTCTTAACCGGATCATTTCTTGATATCGCTCTAATAGCAGAGCAAATCTTTTCTTATATCATTTTTTGCCTAAGAAGAGATGTCGGGAAAAGAACTCGACAAATGCGCTCCATGGTGGAGGGTATATAAGATTCGGCCCGGCCGAACTTAGCACGCCTTTTCATTTTTGATATCTCATCTAGCTGGACCAGGTCCGGCCCGCTGTGCCTTTTTTCGCTCTCTAATACTTTTTATGTAAGCCCCATATTGTCATGGTCTGTAAATAAGTTCTGTTTTGTGGGCGTTTTGGGTGTGGAATGCCGTCTCAGGCATTACTCTCTCTTTAATCAGTAAAAATGTTCGGTTTTAGGTTTGTTTTGAGGGTTGGGCCATCCCGGTTCCAAAAATGGTTACCAAATTGATACACTGCTCTCGAAAAACATTTATTTGAACCCCTTATTGCCATGGCTAGTTTAAAAGTTCTATTTGGGGGGGTGCCCACAAGACACTTTGCCTCGAAAGTGGATATAATATTGGGGATCCACTTTGAAATAACTTTCATTTGAGCGCTAAGGAGGTTTTTGGGAGTGGTACAGCCCCCCAAACTATTGGTCCCTAAAATGGATATCGAATTCATATTCTGCTCTGGATTCACCACCCCAAATATGGTAACAAATTTGTATTCAAGTGACTATAAGAGTATAGAAAAATTCTAAGAATATGTAAACAAACAAACATTCAAACAAATCACCACAAATTAATTTTTATACCCACCACCAAAGGATGGAGGTTTATTAACATAGTCATTCCATTTGTCACATCTCGATGTATTGATCTGCGACCCCATAGAGTATATATATTCTCGATCATCTCAACATTCTAAGGCGATCCAGCTGCATCCTTTCGTCCGTCTGTGAAAATCACGATAGCGATCGAACGAGTAAAGATCATTGATATACATAGGTCGTTGGGTATGGCAAATGGGTAATATCGGCTCAGTTTTGGATATAACTCCCATACAAAGCAATCCTTCAACTTCATTCCATGAGACCCTAGAAGCTGTAAATATTAACTGATCGACCTTATTTTATATATTTTGTTTTTTTCCAATTTCAAATTTTCCTTTTGTGATTTTAATTTTTTATGTCATATGCTACATTGGCCTGCCATGGCTGCTCTAAGACTCCCATGGCCACATATCACTATTGAAAATTTGTCCAGGAGTTTAAGATCCACCATTATCTTTTTTAAACCAAAATTCTGTCTTCGATATAAAAAATTCTTGCTAAGTTTTTCCCGGAAATAGCCTTTGTTTAATTTACCACCTTTCCGCTATGACAATGCCATGACTTAATCAATGCATACAAGGTTAGACCCACAGCTCGAAGAAGAAGAAAATCTAAAAAAAACAAATTAATCTTTAAAGAAAAAAACCGCATTTATCTAATTACAACAACCTTAATGGCCTAACCAGCACTAATGTAAACCAGTCCATACATGCATACATATCTAATATGAGCCTCCGCCTCCTTCATTCGAACCACATAATGGCGCTACCTTAATTACATTGTTCTCAGTTAAGAAAATGAACCCAAACACTGATGACAAAGGAAGAACAAATAAAACGCTACGGAACGAAGAAAAAAAAAAGAAAATCAAACGAACAAAAAAAAAAAACTATTTAAATGCCAAGAAGCTTGGCTAAAAGCACGAGAACACAAATCCACCGACAACAATTAGGTTTAAATGCTAATCTCCCATAGACCATAGACGGACTTCTCAGCTAATCGACAACTCCCGATGCTTCACTATGATCATCATCAAAGGCTGCCAACGGGCCGCCTTGGCTTGAGATGGCGGTGGCTCATCCTCAACATCAACTTCGGGCGGCAAATAATTACCTTAAAATCAACAGACTAGGCCAACAACAAAAAAAAAACAAAAAGAACAAAAAACAAATCTCTAAACAAATATTTAGAATAGAGGGAAAAAATCTACAGAATAGCGGTTCGAGTATTTTAAGAACTGGGTCACTTGGCTAATGTGGTTGTGGCGTTTATTTGCCTTTTTGTCTTGTTTGTAGACCATTCTCTATGGTTTTCCCTCAATGGATTTTGAGACGAAAGGAAAAACCAACAAAGAGAGCAATATGGCCATTATAGTCACCGCCATCACCATGATCGCCTTCATCACCATTGGCTATGGAACAATTAAAAAATATTTCAGTTTTTCTTTTCAGAAGATTTCTAAAGTGTTTCTGTTACCGTTTTATTTAACAACAACAAAAAAAGAAAAGAGAGTTTATATTTCAAAATGTAATTACCACAAAGTAATTGTTTAATGGACACACGATCCAAAACAAAGTTCCGGCTAGCTTTTATGAGGGTTGTTGTGGAGAACAAATGGTAAGGGGGAAATGAGCTTAAGCCATAATATGTAGAAGGTCATGTATTTTTATACCCACCACCAAAGGATGGGGGTATATTCATTTTGTCATTCCGTTTGCAACACATCGAAATACGCATTTTCGACCCTATAAAGTGTATAGATTCTTGATCAGCCTAAAAATCTAAGACGATCTAGCCATGTCCGTCCATCTGTCTGTCTGTGTGTTGAAATAACGCTACAATCTTTAAAAATTAAGATATTGAGCTAAAAATTTGCACAGATTCTTGTTTTGTCCATAAGCAGGTTAAGTTCGAACATGGGCTATATCGGACTATATCTTGATATGGCCCCCATATAGACCGATCTGCGAATTTAGAGTTTTAGGCCCATAAAAGCCAAATTTATTATCCGGTTCTGCTGAAATTAAAGACAGTGAGTTATGTTAGGCCACTTGATATGGTTCTTCAATTTGGCCTAGAGCGGTCCAGATGTGGATATAGTTGCCGTATAGACCGATCTCTAAATTTAAGGTCTTGGGCCCATTTAAGGAGCATTTATTGTCCGATGTCGCTGAAATTTGGGAGAGTGAGTTGTGTTAGGCCCATCGACATTCCTCTTCGATTTGGCTCCGATCGGTACAGATTTGGATACAGCAGCCATATAGACCAAATCTGGACCGATCGGAGCCAAATCGAAGAAGAATGTCGATGGGCCTAACACAACTCACTCTCCCAAATTTCAGCGGCATCGGCCAATAAATGCGCCTTTAATGGGCCCAATAACTTAAATCGAGAGATCGGTCTATACGGCAATCAACATCTGGAACGCTCTAGGCCAAATTGATTTAAGGTCTTGGGCCCATAAAAGTCGCATTTATTGTCCGTTTTCGAAGAAATTTGGGAAGGTGAGTTGCGTTATGGCCTTCGGTATCCGTCTTCAATTTGGTCCAGCTCGGTCCAGATTTGGATATAGCTGCCATATAGACCGATCTCTCGTTTTATGGTTTTGGGCCCATAAAAGGCGCATATAGTGACCGATTTTGCCGAAATTTGGGAAAGTGAGTTATGTTAGGCCCTTCGATATCCTTCTTAAATTTGGTCCAGATCGGCATAGATTTGGATATAGCTGCCATGTAGACTGATCTCTCGATTTAAGGTTTTCGGCCCATAAAAGGCGCATTTATTGTCCGGTGGCGCCGAAATTTGGGACAGGAAGTTGTGTTAGGCCCACCGACATTCTTCTATAATTTGGCTTGGATCGGTCAAGATTTGGATATAGCTGCCATATAGACCGATCTCTCGATTTAAGGTTTTGGGCCCATAAAAGGCGTATTTATTGTCCGATGTTGCCAATATTTGGGACAGTGAGTTGTGTAAGGACATCCTTCTTCAATATGGCACAGATCGGTCCAGATTTGGATATGGCTGTCATATAGACCGATCTCTCGATATAAGGTCTTGGGCCCATAAAACGCGCATTTATTGTTGGATGTTGCCAACGTTTGAGACAGTGAATTATGTTAGGCCCATCTACATCCTTCTTCAATTTGGTTCATATTTGCATATAGCTGCCATATAGAACCGATCTCCTAATTTAAAATCTTGGTACCATAAAATGCGCATTTATGATTCGATTTCGATGAAATTTGACACAGTGACTTATTAGGCTTTTCGACATCAGTGTCGTTTATGTTTCATATCGGTCTATATTTGGATATAGCTACAAACCAGTAAGGGAGGGCAAAAGTCGGACGGTGCCGACTGTATAATACCCCACACCTACCCTATAAGTACAATGTGAGAGTTGTATCCAATTTTGAACCATTTTTGATGGACCTCGGAGAGCAAAAATATGTTCAAACTGTAATAACTACGGTTGACAAATGATAACATTATTGTAAATTACCCAAAATCTGACAAACATACAGGGTGGCTGATGAATATTGCTACAATGATGAATATTGCTACATTTTTTTTTCGGTGTATGGAATACATTTTTCTTTTATTCATGTTAAATTAAATTATTAAATTAATTATTAAATTATTATTAATTAAATTAATTAATTAATTAATTAAATTAATTATTAAATTATTATTATTAAATAGAAAAAAAGTTATTACATTTTTTTTTGGTAGCGGCTTTCATCAGCCACCCTGTATATATGGGAGCTATAACTAATACTCAACCGATTTCCATGAAAATAACCATTAATGTCGAGCGTCATTAGAAAATCCTTCCTGCAAAATTTCGAGAGAATCGGGTAATAAATGACCATTTCATTGCAGTGTTACTGCAAATCGGGTGAACATATATATGGGAGCTATATCCAAAATTGAACCGATTTTTTTCAATTTCAATAGCCTTGGTCTCTAGGCTGAAAATGACGCCCATCCCAAATTTCGAGAAAATCGGTTAACAAATGACCATTTTATTGCAGTATTACTGCAAATCGGACGAACAAATATATGGGAGCTATAACTAATTATAAACCGATTTACATGAAATTAACCAGTAATGTTGAGAGTCACAAGAAAATCCTTCTTGCAAAATTTTAAGAGAATCGGGTGACAAATGACCATTTTATTGCAGTATTACTGCAAATCGGACTAACATATATATGGGAGCTATATCCAAATCTGAACCGATTTTTTTTCAATTTCAATAGGCTTCGTCTAGAGGCTAAAAAATACGCCCATACCAAATTTCGATAAAATCGGTTAACAAATGACAATTTTATTGCAGTATTATCGAAAATCGGGCGAACATATATATGGGAGCTATATCCAAAACTGAACTCATTTCCATGAAATTAAACGGTAATGTTGGGAGTCATTAGAAAATCCTTTGTGCAAAATTTTGAGAGAATCGGGTGACAAATGACCATTTTATTGCAGTATTACTGCAAATCGGACGAACATATATATGGGAGCTATATCCAAATCTGAACCGATTTTTATGAAATTCACTTGTAATGTCGGGAGTTATAGAAGAATCGTTCCTGCCAGATTTCGAGAAAATCGGTTTACAAATGACCATTTCATTGCAGTGTTACTGCAAATCGGGTGAACATATATATGGGAGCTATATCCAAATCTGAACCGATTTCTATGAAATTTACCAGTAACATCGAAAGTCATAAGAAAATCGTTCCTGCCAAATTTCGAGAGAATCGGTTTACAAATGACCATTTTATTGCAGTATTTCTGCAAATCGGAAGAACATACATATGGGAGCTATATCCAAATCTGAACCGATTTTTATGAAATTCACTTGTAATGTCGGGAGTTATAGAAGAATCGTTTCTGCCGGATTTCGAGAAAATCGGTTTACAAATGACCATTTTATTGCAGTATTACTGCAAATCGGACGAACATATATATGGGAGCTATATCCAAATCTGAACCGATTTTTTTTAATTTCAATAGCCTTGGTCTCTAGGCTGAAAAACATGCCAATACCAAATTTCGAGAAAATCGGTTAACAAATGACCATTTTATTGCAGTATTTCTGCAAATCGGAAGAACATATATATGGGAGCTATATCCAAATCTGAACCGATTTTTTCCCAATTTCAATAGGCTTCGTCTCTAGGCCGAAAAACATGCCCATACCAAATTTCAAGACGATAGGATGATAATTGCGACCTGTAGTTTGTACACAAATTAACATGGACAGACAGACGGACGGACGGACAGACAGACGGACGGACAGACAGACAGACGGACAGATAGACAGACGGGCATAGAATAAATCGAATCAGAAAACGATTCTGAGTCGATCGGTATACTTATCAATGGGTCTATCTCTCTTCCTTTTGGGTGTTACAAACAAATGCACTAAATTATAATACCCTGTGCCTCAGTAGTGGTGTAGGGTATTAAAATTGTGGTGAAAACTTCACAATGATCAGCCTATGAGCCCGCCATTTTTACTGGATTTTCTGTTCATAAATTTTCCTAGGAAAATGATTAGTAAACATTAAAAATCACATAAAAAATATGCCGTGGTGTTGCTGATGTGGTGCTGATGGTGGTGTCCCATCCGTCTCAGTTTAATTTTGGAAGCACTTGTACTCTGGCCTAAAAATGTTAAAAAAAGCCAAATGGCAACACCAGGAAAAAGTGAAGCGGTCATAAAACTTCATGGAAATCATAATAAATAAAATAACAGTTAACTTCTGACATGGACTCGTCGAGTGGTGGTCTCGTAGCAGTGGCTTACCATTATATGGTGTGTTTTCTTTTTCGGTTACTTTGTTTTGGTCGTTGGCCACAATTATATGGCCATAAAAATTTGATGATAATCACCGGCACGTAGATCGTTTTAAGAGTGAGAGTTTTCACAAAACTAAACTAATGCCCCAATGATGATGATAATGATGGTGGCAAAGACAATGGCCATAAACATGAAGATAATAATGTTTCAAGTAATGATGAGCTCAACTCAATGCTGCATATTTATTTCCTCTCAAAAATTAAAAACACTTGAAATGAAGCTGTCGTTATGTCTGTATGTCTGTCTCTACTCATGTCTGGCTGTCACAAAATAAAACTGAAAATATAAAAATTTTTTTCCACGCATATTTTTTTTCTAATGTTAAACAAATTGTTGTTATGTTTTGGAAGCTACCGTCAAATGTGTATGGCCAAGATGAATGGTTTGCTCACTTATTTTTATGGCCATATCAAAAACCAATTTACCCAGCTTACTGTTGGCAGCACATTTTTTATGACTTGGCATCAAGTGTTTGATGTGATTTTTGTTTTGATTTTTTTTTATAACTCTTGGGTCAAGTGGATTTTGGATTTCTGAAGAGAGGCGGATTTTTTTTTTTTGTTTTTCTGCCAACAATTAATTAAGCAAATTATTGCTGAACATGATGGTTTGCTATTCTCGAGAGTTTTTTGCTTCTGTTGTTTTTTTGTGCCACACCATATTGGTGTCAATTACATTTGATTATAATTGTTATGATTGGTGTATGTCGATTTCTTGTTGTCATGCTTTTACTTGAAAGTTGAGAGCAAAAGTGATGATGTAGTCGGCATATGGTAAAAGCCTCTGATTGAAGTGTTTTCGAGTCATTTCATATCAGCAAGTAATTCAAGAGGCTGTTTGACAATAATTTTGCAATTCAATTCAAATGAAAGTCAAAACACAGTGTGTCTCTAAAAAAACAATAAAAACAACAACTGGCAAATACTGAAGATTTGAGTAGTTTTTTTATTCGAATTGTCACACCGTCATGATTTGCATGTTTAGTTGTTGACCTATAAATTGGGGTTGTGTAAGACTAGATTTTGGGTAAATAATGAGAAATTAGAGAACTGACCCCTCCAAATGAACATTTAAATGAGTTAAAACATGTAAAAGGAATGGAAAATTCAAAAACAAGTAAAAGCGTGCTAAGTTCGGTCGGGCCGAATCTTATTGGGTTGCCCAAAAAGTAATTGCGGATTTTTTTATAAGAAAGTAAATGCATTTTTAATAAAACTTACAATGAACTTTAATCAAATATACTTTTTTTATACTTTTTTTCTAAAGCAAGCTAAAAGTAACAGCTGATAACTGACAGAAGAAAGAATGCAATTACAGAGTCACAAGCTGTGAAGAAATTTGTTAACGCCGACTATATGAAAAATTCGCAATTACTTTTTGGGCAACCCATATATACCCTCCACCATGTATCGCATTTGTCGAGTTCTTTTCTCTGCATCTCTTCTTAGGCAAAAAAAAAGGATAATAGAAAAGATTTGCTCTGCTATTAGAGCGATATCAAGATATGTCCGGTTCGAACCACAATTAAATATGTTGGAGACCTGTGTAAAATGTCAGCCAATTCGAATAAGAATTGCGCCCTTTGGGGGCTCAAGAAGTAAAATAGAGAGATCGATTTATATGGGAGCTGTATCAGGCAATAGACCGATTCAGACCATAATAAACACGTATGTTGATGGTCATGAGTGGATCCATCGTACAAATTTCAGGCAAATCGGATAATAATTGCGACCCCTAGAGGCTCAAGAAGTCAAGATCGCAGATCGGTTTATATGGCAGCTATATCAGGTTATAGACCGATTTGAATCATACTTGGCCCAGTTATTGGATATCATAACAAAACATGTTGTGCGGATAAGAATTGCGCCCTCTAGAGGCTCAAGAAGTCAAGACCCAAGATCGGTTTGTATGGCAGCTATATCAGGTTATGGACCGATTTGGACCATATTAGACACAGTCGTGGGATATCATAACAAACCACGTTGTGCAAAATTTAACTACAATCGGATTAGAATTGCGCCCTCTAGAGGCTCAAGAAGTCAAGACCCAAGATCGGTTTATATGGAAGCTATAACAGGTTATTGACCGATTTCAACCATACTCGGCACAGTTGTTGGATATCATAACAAAACACTTCTTGCAAAATTTCATTCCAATCGGATAATAATTGCGACCTCTAGAGGCTCAAGAAATCAAGATCCCAGATCGGTTTATATAGCAGCTATATCAGGTTATGAACCGATTTGAACCATATTCGACATAGTTGTTAGATATCGTAACGAAACACTTCGTGCAAAATTTCATTCGAATCGGATAAGAATTGCGCCCTCTAGAGGCTCATGAAGTCAAGACCCAAGATCGGTTAATATGGCAGCTATATCAAAACATGAACCGATATAGCCCATTTACAATACTAACCGACCTATACTAATAAGAAGTATTTGTGCAAAATTTCAAGCGGCTAGCTTTACTCCTTCGAAAGTAAGCGTGCTTTCGACAGACAGGCGGATGGACAGACGGACGGACAGACGGACGGACAGACGGACGGACATGGCTAGATCGACATAAAATGTCGCGACGATCAAGAATATATATACTTTATGGGGTCTCAAACGAATATTTCGAGTAGTTACAAACAGAATGACGAAATTAGTATACCCCCATCCTATGGTGGAGGGTATAAAAATTTTGTATAGCTGCCATATAGACCGATCTCTTGATTTAAGGTATTAAGCCCATAAAGGGTGCATTTATTGTCCGATTTTGGAACAGTGAGTTGTATTGGGCCTTTCGGTATTCTTCTTCAATTTGGCCCAGATCGGTCCAAATTTGGATATAGCAGCCATTGAGACAGATCTCTGGATTTAAGGTCATGGGTGAGTGAGTTGTGTTTGGCCCTTCGACATCTTATTTTTAATCTGGTCCTGATCGGTCCAGATTTGATTATAGCTGCCATATATTTATATATATGTCCGAGGTGGTGGGTATCTAATGTTCAGCCCGGCCTGACTTAATGCATTTTTGCTTGTTTTATCAAGAAATTTGAAAACTTCTCGAGTTCTCAAAACACAAAGCCCAGGGGGCCCAGCCTCCCTGGCTAAGGCGGTGCCTGGTATAAATACTGATCTACCGGTTATATATACCGATTTAAGCCTTTGGGCCCATAAAAGCAGCTTTTATTTTCCCATTTGACTGAAGTTTGGCACAATGGATGGTGTTAGGCTCATCGACATCCGTGTTCAATATACCCCCTATCGGTCTATATCGGGATAAAACCGCCATATATACCGATCTCCTGATTTAAGGTCTTCGACCGATAAAAGGTACCTTTATTATCCGATTTTGCTGTAATTTGGCACAGTGATCTAGGTTGGGCTGTCGAAAATCCGTGCTCTACATGGTTCAGTTCGGTTTATATTTGGATATAGCTCACACATATATCGATCTCCCGATGTAAGTTCTTTTTGCTGAATTTTTGCATATTGAACTATGTTTTGCTCTCCGAGATCCGAGATCCCGATTGGATTGTGTCTAAAAATAGCGTTTATCATTCAAATTTTCTGAGACTTGTCACAGTGAGCTGTGTTTGGACCCCGATCGGTTCATATTCTGTCATCATTGAACGCGCTTCCCATTCACAGTAACGTGTCAGTTATGATCATCACGAAAGAAGTACGGCTCAATGACGCCGCCGGCCCTTAAACCGCAACAAACCGTAACTTTTTTGGAATGCAACGATGACTCATAGAGTACGTGTGGATTGCTGTCTAACCAATACCGCATATTTTGCTTGTTGACGAAGCCTTATAGCCAGAAATGAGCCTTGTATGTAACGTTCTTAAGGTTGAGGCCACTGACTCCGTATTTCGGTAGTAAATTTTAACAATTTCGACGCTTTTTTGGTTTGTATACCTTTCCACCATAATATGGCAAACCTTATTGAAGAGAAATGTCAAAAGAGCGGAAAAAATTATCGCGGCCTTTGTTGTCCCGGTCTACTTTTGTGGTGTTTATTTTGAAAAACCCTTTATATATGAAGTGGTAGGTATTTAAAGTTCAGACCAGTTGAACATAAGGCATTTTTAACGTAAACTTCTTGCAAAAAAAAATCTCATCAAACAATATTTGTAGCCTCCACAGCAAAATTACAAAAAAATGCGGATTTTGAAACTGACTTGCCCGAAATGGGCATTTTGGGTATTATTGTGAAAAAAAATTGCCATGTTTTCCTGCCTTTGATGGGGGATATAATAAATAAGTCCTAATACTAAACTACTTCTTATTGATCAAAATTTTGTCATTACCTTTCTTGTATGCTGCACACTCTGCTGTATTGTGTGCAATGTATCGATTAAGAAATTTTTTTCTGAAAAAAAAAAATACAACAAAGATAAATATTTGTTAATTTTGTATTAAAGTTTTTAGGTAAAAAAAATGATTAAAAGTTGTTTTCAATGTTATCATGCTTAAACTATCGAAAAACCCAGCAACTAACTATAACTTATCAATTTGATTAAAATATAAATATATATATATATATATAAATTATAAAAAAAAAGTAAAAAGGCGTTACGTTCGGCCGGCCCGAACTTGGGATACCCACCACCACGGATATATATGTAAACCACGTTCTATCCAAATCCGGTGAAAATTGCATACCTTATGTCCCATAGCAGTTATATCGAAATATGTTCCGATTTGGGCTCAATACTATTGTAATAAGAGCACGTCATTGTTCAATTGTGTCTAACAAAGTGTTGAACTTTTAAGTAGGTATATCTAAAAATAAAACCGATCTGAACCATATATGACAAAGATGTCGAAAAGACTAACATAAGTCACTGTGTCAAATTTCAGTGAAATCGGATTATAAATGCGCCTTTTATGGGGCCAAGACTTTAAATGGAGGGATCGGTCTACATGGCAGCTATTTCTTAATCTGCACCGATTTGGGTCAAGTTGCAGAAAAACATCGAAGAGTCTAACACAACGCACTGCCCCAAATTTGAGCTCCTTTTATGGCGCCAAAACCTAAAACCGAGAGATCGGTCGATATGGCAAATCTGGACCGATCTGTACCATATTGCAGAAGTATGTCAAGGGGCTTTAATTAACTTACTGTCCCAAATTTCGACGACATCGGGCAATAAATGCGCCTTTCATGGGCCCAAAACCTTAAATCGAGATTTCGGTCTATATGGCAGCTATATCCAAATCTGAATCGATCAGGGTCAAATTGAAGAAAAATGTTGAAGGGCCTAACAAATAACAAAATTGGATAATTAATGTGGCTTTTATGGGCCTAAGACCCTAAATCGGAGGATCGGTCCATATGGCAGCTATATCCAAATCTGGACCGATCTGGGCCAAATTGACGAGAGATGTTGAAGGGGCTAACACAACTCATTGCCCCAAATCTCAGCAAAATCTGATTACAAATGTGGCTTTTATTGGCCTACGACCCTAAATCGGAGGATCGGTCTATATGGCAGCTATATCCAAATCTGGACCGATCTGAGCCAAATTGATGAAGGACCTCAAAGGGCCTAACACAACTCACTGTCCCAAATCTCAGCAAAATCTGATAATAAATGTGGCTTTAATGGGCCAAAGACCCTTAATCTGCAGATCGGTCTATATGGCAGCTATATCCAAATCTGGACCGATCTGAGCCAAATTGATGAAGGACCTCAAAGGGCCTTACCCAACTCAGTGTCCCAAATTTCAGCAAAATCGGATAATAAATGTGGTTATTATGGGCCTAAGTCCCTAAATCGGAGGATCGGTCTATATGGCAGCTATATCCAAATCTGTACCGATTTGGGCCAAATTAACGAAGCATATCAAAGGGCCTAACATAACTCACTGTCGCAAATTTCAGCAAAATCGGATAATAAATGTGGCTTTTATGGGCCAAAGGCCCTAAATCGGCGGGTCGGTCTAAATGGGGGCTATAGCAAGATATAGTCCGATATAGCTCATCTTCGAACTTAACCTGCTAATGGACAAAAAAAGACTCTATGCAAAATTTCAGCTCAATATCTCTATTTTTAAAGACTGTAGCGTGATTTCAACAGACAGACGGACGGACTGATCAAGTGTCGGAAATGGATATTTCGATGCATCGCAAACGGAATGACAAAATGAATATACCCCCATCCTTCGGTGGTGGGTATAAAAATCCACATTTCCCTGTATTTAAGTAAAACTGACTTCATTTTGAATATAACACGTTTTTATATTGCCAAATGAGGTTTAATTGCTAAGGGTTATCTATACAAAATTATTTTATTGTTGCCATTTAAAAATTTGCTGTTTGTGTCTTAAGTCTTTTGATTGAGCCATTAGCATTTACATTTCTCTTTAGTTTTATGATACATAGACACAAAAAAAAGGCCTACCAAGAACTTAAAATATAAAAATCCATGCTGTTTGTTATGCTAAATATTGGCTTCGTTCAAAAAAAATTATTGGTGTTTATTATTTGTGTTTATTATCTTTAATCTAATTTCACCATTGTTGGTTTTGTCAGACAAAAGCTGAGGTTTAATTTCAACTTTTCTTTATTTTTTCTTTTTGGTAAAATTTCTATTTCGGCTTAGATTACATTTGGCTTTAACAAACCGTAATCATTTGTTATCAACAACAAGACCACAATTAGATTCCTTTCTTTGGCTTTCTATGTCTTTGGCAAAAAAGAATCCAAAACCAAGAAGATTTTTTAGTATGCGCTAGTTTTTGCTCAAGAAAAGTGGGAGGTAGAAAGAATGGATTGTTCTTCATGTCCATTTATGATGTTTAATGACCACTGATTAATAACTCATAAAATAATTGTCGGTTATTGTGGGGGCATTTTGGGTTTTTGATGTTGTGGTGTGGTATGCTAGCCATACAATGACATGCAGGCCAATGGAGAACCAAGTAACCAGTAGACCACAAAAAATTTGGCTATGGCGAAGAGCATAACATAAGAAGCCTTTTGAAACCCTGGGGACAAAGGCTTTCATGGTTTTGCCATAAACCAACTTTAGATAGAGAGAAAGACTGACTGACTGTTTAAATAATTGGGGTTTGCTGGTTACTGCCCATAGGGTTATTAGAACGCTTGCTACCAATGATGGTGACATGATGGGTTTGTCTTAATTTTTTTTTTTTTTGGTGTTTGGTTGCTCCGCCAACACTTGTTACATAAATTCTTAAAAAAGTGACAATTTGAAGTGCAATCGTTTGTTTGTGTTTTTCTCTTCCTTTCTCCTTTTCTCAATGGTCAATCACTCTTGCTGAGCGTTGAGACTTCAGCCATACTTGGGAAATTCTTTCTTCTATCTCACTCATCTTGGTCTTGGACATTTTTAATTTCATGTAATTGCTCTAAAGTGTTGTAAATACAAAATGTTAGCTGTAACATTGTGTTGTGTGCTGGCCTGTCAGTGTGCTAGGTTGTTATTGTTGTTAGATTTATTTTATAGCTGGTAAATGCTTGTTTTATGTCTTTATGTTATAAAACCATGGACAGACATGTGGTTAGCTTTGCAAGTGGTGCTGGTGCCGGTGTCGGTGCCCATGCCGATGCCTTTGCCGGTTGTATAACGTAACATAGTGCAAGTACTCACAACATTTCACAAAACATGATGTGTTGATGACGTGGATGCTAAAATCCAAATCAAATAAAAAGGTAAGAAAAGAACACATACGCATTGTGAATTGTATCATGGTGAGTGCCAACGTGTTGGACATTGGCCGTAGACATTGAGAGTGAGATTTATAATGCAGAATATGCCAGTGGGATGAAAGCAAAAGGACATAACATTCAAAGTTACAAGTCTTCAAAAATGAATTTAAAACACAGCAAGGAAAAGCAAAAGTCGGATGGTGCCCACTTTATAAGATCCTACACCTACCCTATAAGCAAAAAGTGGGAGCTATATCGAATTCTAAACCAATTTTGATGGACCTCGGCAGATGTTTTCAGATGGGTTATTAAACAATCCGTATTTCGAACAAATATGTTCAAACTTTAATAACTATGGTTGACAAATGTCAACATTATGGTAAATTACCCAAAATCTGAGGAACATATATATGAGGGCTATATGAAAATCTGAACCGATTTCGACCAAACCTCTTAGATAAAGTGGTAGTCGTTGAGGAGCGTTGTGCAAAATTTAAGCAAAATTGGTCAATAAATGCCCCTTACAGTGGCTCTAGAAGTGGAAATCGGGCGAGGGACATATTTGTATTTGTATTTGTATTTTTATTATGATAAAACCCATACAAAAGACAGTGTCTTATATAAAGCATGGGTTAGTAAATTGATAAATACAATGAGTTCAACAAGTTTTCATTTAAATAGAACAATAATTGGTACAAAATATTTAACAATTTAAGCAAAGTTACTGATGCAATATTTAAGTTAAAAAAAGGTTTAAACAAAACAAAAAAAAGAAAAAGAAACTTTAAAGAAAATTTAACAATTTAATCAAAGTTACTAATAAAATAAATTAAAAAAATAGTTATAAAAAAAACAAAACAAATAATTAATTAAAATGATTATAAATCAAAGATTTGAACTGTCGTTCATTACTTATAATTTGAATACTATTGGGAAGATTATTCCAGAGACGTATAGCATTAACAAAGAACTGTTGTTCAGATACATGATATTGATGACGTATTTGTATTACTTGTTTACCTCTTGTAGAGTTAGCAAAACGCAAAACAGAAGCCAGATATGACGGTTCATTGGTATAAATTATCTTGTGGATCATTTGCAACAAGCGTATCTTAAGGAACGAGTTAAAAGAGACACCATATACTTGTCTGGCAAAGTCAGATACCCGGTCTCTTCTACGCAAACCAAAAATGTATCTAACGACATCGTTAAAGGCCACGTGCAATTTATTCCTATGAGTTACATCACTACCGTAAAAAACCTCGCAAGAGTATAATAGTTTCGGCAGAATAAATGTCCTAGCCAAAAGCATTCTTATTGACAAAGGGGTATACTGTCGACTCATATATAAGTTTCGTAAAACGCCGTAGGTCCTGCCCACTGTCATTCTGACATGATTCTTCCATGAAAGTCTATCATCAAACTCCAAACCAAGGTTTCTTGCAGATGAAACAATCTCAATTGGGGCTCCAGCAATTGCCACATCAAGATTGGGCGGCATTGTCACCCGATTCCTACTAATTACAAGGCACTTTGACTTTATTGGATTTAAAAGAAGTCCGTTGGCGTTTGCCCATGTGTTTATCCTATCCAAGTCATTATTTAGTCGAAGTAAGCCATCGATCAACCTCCCCGGCGAGGAGCTCATATACAGCTGTACGTCGTCGGCATACATATGAATACCACAGTTGCGCAACTGTCCAGGAAGGTCATTGCTATATAAGGAAAAAAGGAGTGGGCCCAACACAGACCCCTGTGGAACACCTCTTGAGACTGGAAGATAACTAGAACAGCGGCTATCAACACATACCGATTGGCTTCTATTCGTAAGATAGGAATATATAAGATCCGTTGTTCTTTCAGAAAATTTAAATAAATGTTTCAGTTTAAGGCAAAGTATATTGGGATCAACGGAATCAAAAGCTTTCGAATGATCTAAAAGAACAAGAAAGGCAACTTTATCGCTGTCAATATCACTCCTTACATCTTCAACTACTTTCAACAGTGCAGTAGTGCAACTGTGCTTTGGCCGGAAACCAGATTGAAAATCTGTTAGCAGCGAATTATTCGCAATATATTCAGATATTTTCCGGTTGACTAGAGTCTCAAATATCTTAGAGACGAATGGAAGTATTGCTATTGGCCTAAATTCCTGGTTATTCTTTGGTATTGGGACTATCCTTGCCCGTTTCCAAGACTGTGGATAGCAACTCCTTAAAATAATATTGTTAAAAAGATGGCACATATACGGAAGAATAAAGGGTAGAATTATCCTAAAAAATCTTGGGTCAATACCATCAGAACCAATGGCATTAGACTTAATTGATTCTACAGCGCTAACGATATCGCTTTGTTCAAAACGCTCAAGATCAAAACGTAGGTCTGGTGAGGTGTTGTTACTACTATGGTTTACGTTACTAAATTCACTGTCGTAGAAATGTACGTTTGGCTCAGGAAAAGATATGTTCAAGAAACTCCTATTAATCTCATCTAAATCAACATGTCTATCAATTGACATATATGACAGCTATATCTAAATGTGGACCGATTTCTATGCAAATTAACCAGAATATTAAGAGCCGCAAGAAAATCCTTCCTGCAAAGATTCGGGAGAATCGGTCAAAATATGAGCACTTTATTGCAATATTTCTCAAAATCGGAGGAACATATATATGGGAGCTATACCTAAATGTGAACCTATTTCGAGCAAACTTCTTAGACATTGTGGTAGTCCTCGAGGAAAGCGTTGTACACAAGTTTGGGAAGATTGTTCAATAAATGCGCTTTCAGTGGCACTAGAAGTGAAAATCGGGCGATATACAGGGTGGCTGATGAATATTGCTACAATGATGAATATTGCTACATTTTTTTTTCGGTGTATGGAATACATTTTTCTTTTATTCATGTTAAATTAAATTATTAAATTAATTATTAAATTATTATTAATTAAATTAATTAATTAATTAATTAAATTAATTATTAAATTATTATTATTAAATAGAAAAAAAGTTATTACATTTTTTTTTGGTAGCGGCTTTCATCAGCCACCCTGTACATATATGGCAGCTATATCTAAAACTGAACCGATTTATATGATATTCACCAGTAAGGTCTAGTATCGAAAAAAAGTGCTTTTTGGCAAATTTAAATGGAATTGGTTTACAAATGATCACATTATTGCAATATTAGTCCAAATCGGAGGTATACATATATATGGGAGCTATATTCAACCGATTTTTTCCAATTTCAATAGACTTCGTCTCTAGGCCGAAGAATATGCCTGTACCAAATTTAAAGACCATCGTCCTGTAGTTGGTACACAAATCAACATGGACAGACAGACAGACGGACAGACAGACAGACAGACAGACGGACAAATAGACGGGCAGACAGACGGACAGACAAACGGATAGACAGACGGACATACAGATGGACAGACAGACAGACAGATAGACGGACAGACAGACGGACGGACAGATAGACGGACAGACAGATGGACAGACAGACGAACAGACAGACAGACGGACAGACAGACGGACAGACAGACAGACGGACAGACAGACGGACAGACAGACGGACAGACAGACAGACGGACAGACAGACAGGCGGACAGACAGACGGACAGACAGATGGACAGACAGACGGACAGACAGACGAACAGACAGACAGACGAACAGACAGACGGACAGACAGACAGACAGACAGACGGACAGACAGATGGACGGACGGACAGACGGACGGACAGACGGAAGGACAGACGGACGGACAGACGGACGGACAGATGGACGGACGGACAGACGGACGGACAGACGGACGGACAGACGGACGGATAGACGGACGGACAGACGGACGGACAGACGGACGGACAGACGGATGGACGGACAGACGGACGGACAGACGGACGGAAAGACGGTCGGACGGACAGACGGACAGACGGACAGACAGACGGACGGACAGACAGACAGACGGACGGACAGACAGACAGACAGAGGGACATACAGAGGGACAGAGGAGGCCATATAACTCACCACGCCAAATTTCCAAGAAATCAGACAAAGGATGCGCCTGTTACGGGCTTAAGACCCTTGATCGACCGATCAGTCTACATGACAGCTATATCTCCATTTGGTCTGATGTAGACCATACTCGGTTTGGATACCGGGTGGCCCAGTTCTATTCACTGATCCAAACTGCAGCTCCTGTTGTTCGCTTTAGACCATAAGTAGCCAGATCAGCCCATATGGCAACTATATCCAAGTATAATCCGATATGGATTATACATGGTTCGAATGTCGGCGGGCCTAATAAAACTCACTTTTCTATGTTTCAGCGAAATTGGGTAATTAATTTGCCTGTTAAGGGCTTAAGATTTGAATCGGCCAATCGGACTATAAGTCAAATGCAAATTTGCCTATGAACATTCCACTAACGAACAGGGGCGAACTTCTCTCCAAATGGCATGGCGCAGTGCGAAAATTCTTTGTTCAGAAGTTTTCACATGGCTGCCATACCAAGCGCTACAGTACCTCACAAATTTCCGCAGCATTAGGCGAGGATAACCACCGCTGAAGTTATTGTTGATGTTTCCGCCAGGTTTCGAAGCCAGCTGTAAAGCTTCATAGGTGACCTCCTCCGGTCTATAAGGTAGCTATAATGAAATTAAGCCAGATATGGACACATATAGTTCGGGGGCCATAGTGCAAATCACTGTGCCACATTTCAGCGAAATCAGACAATAAATGAGCCTATTATGGTCTTAAGACCCTAAATCGTTGGATGGTTCAATATGGCAGCTGCGAATGGAATAAAAACGTGTTTGTGCCAAATTTCAGTTCAATATCTGAATTTTTAAAGACTGCATCGTGATTACAACTGAAAGACATACACGGGCGGACGGACAGACACATATACATTGTTATAAACATTCCAGTAAGGAACAGCAAACTTCCACCTTTTTTTATAGCCTAGTCCGAACTTCTTTGGAGAGAAGTTTTTACTTGACATAGTACCTCGGAAATTTTGCCACCATTAGGAGGGGAAAACCACAGAAGAACATTTTTTTCTGATGGTCTCGCCAGGATTCGAACACACTCACCTCTGCTCTACGGTGGCCTCCAAAAGAAAAACAAGTAAAAATGTGCAATGTTCGGCCGGGCCAAATCTTGGGAAACAGGGTTTTCGCAAAAAAATTTTATATACGAAATTTCTACGAAATCAGTCAAAAATTTAAATAAGAATTGATTTATATCATACTTGGAACGACTGTTTAAAGGCGTAACGAAACAATACATGCAAATTTCAGCTCGATCGCACAACAATAGAGGCTTCTAGGGTTCGAAAATTCAAATTGGGAGATTGGTTTTATGTGGGAGCTATTTCATGTTATAGACCGATACTACCCATACTTAGCACGATTATTGGAATTCGCAACAGAACACTGCGAGCAAGATTTCAGCCCAACCGGATAACAATTGCGGTTGCTATAGGCTCAAGAAGTCAAATCGGAAGATCTGTTTATATGGGAGCTATATCAGGTGATAGACCGATTCGGACCATATTTGACACAGTTGTTGGAAGTCATAACACAACACTAGATGCAACCCAATCGGACAACATTTGCAGCTTCTAAAAGCTCATTAAGTCAAGTCGGGAGATCGGTTTATATGGGAACTTTATCAGGTTATATTGTGTTGCCCAAAAAGGAATTGCGGATTTTTTTATAAGAAAGTAAATGCATTTTTAATAAAACTTAGAATGAACTTTAATCAAATATACTTTTTTTAAAATTTTTTTTTCTAAAGCAAGCTAAAAGTAATAGCTGATAACTGACAGAAGAAAGAATGCAATTACAGAGTCACCAGCTGTGAAAAAATTTGTCAACGCCGACTATATGAAAAATCCGCAATTACTTTTTGGGCAACCCAATAGATCGATTCGGACCATATTTAACACGAGTGTTAAAAATCATAACAGAAAGCCAATTTCTGCTTAAGCGGACAACAATTGCGGCTTCTACAGTCTAGAGGCTCTCATCCTATGATGGTCGGTATAAAAAATGTTTGTGGTCCAGACCATAAATGCCTTCTGAGTTGTTGTTTATTAAAAAATTCAACCAAATGTCTGTATTTCTTTTCCGCGAATCCCTTATATAATTTATGAACTCTTATCAATATTTTTATACCCTCCACCATAAGATGGGGGGTATACTAATTTCGTCATTCTGTTTGTAACTACTCGAAATATTCGTCTGAGACCCCATAAAGTATATATATTCTTGATCGTCGTGACATTTTATGTCGATCTAGCCATGTCCGTCCGTCTGTCCGTCCGTCCGTCCGTCCGTCCGTCCGTCCGTCCGTCCGTCTGTCTGTCGAAAGCACGCTAACTTCCGAAGGAGTAAAGCTAGCCGCTTGAAATTTTGCACAAATACTTTTTATTAGTGTAGGTCGGTTGGTATTGTAAATGGGCCATATCGGTCCATGTTTTGATATAGCTGCCATATAAACCGATCTTGGGTCTTGACTTCTTGAGCCCCTAGAGTGCGCAAATCTTATCCGATTGGAATGAAATTTTGCACGACGTGTTTTGTTATGATATCCAACAACTGCACCAAGTATAGTTCAAATCGGTCCATAACCTGATATAGCTGTTGTATAAACCGATCTTGGGTCTTGACTTCTTGAGCCTCTAGAGTGCGCAATTCTTATCCGATTGGAATGAAATTTTGCACGACGTGTTTTGTTATGATATCAAACAACTGTGCCAAGTGTGGTTGAAATCGGTCCATAACCTGATATAGCTGCCATATAAACCGATCTTGGGTCTTGACTTCTTGAGCCTCTAGAGTGCGCAATTCTTATCCGATTGAAATGAAATTTTGCACGACGTGTTTTGTTATTATATCCAACAACTGTGCCAAGTATGGTTTAAATCGGTCCATAACCTGATATAGCTGCCATATAAACCAATCTTGGGTCTTGACTTCTTGAGCCTCTAGAGGGCGCAATTCTTATCCGATTGGAATGGAATTTCGCACGACGTGTTTTGTTATGATACCCAACAACTGTGCCAAGTATGGTTTAAATCGGTCCATAACCTGATATAGCTGCCATATAAATCAATCTTGAGTCTTGACTTCTTGAGCCTCTAGAGTGCGCAATTCTTATCCGATCAAAATGAAATTTTGCACGACGTGTTTTGTTATTATATCCAACAACTGTGCCAAGTATGGTTCAAATCGGTCCATAACCTGATATAGCTGCCATATAAACCGATCTTGGGTCTTGACTTCTTGAGCCTCTAGAGTGCGCAATTCTTATCCGATTGAAATGAAATTTTGCACGACGTGTTTTGTTATGATATCCAACGACTGTGCCAAGTATAGTTCAAATCGGTCCATAACCTGATATAGCTGCCATATAAACCGATCTTGGGTCTTGACTTCTTGAGCCTCTAGAGTGCGCAATTCTTATCCGATCAAAATGAAATTTTGCACGACGTGTTTTGTTATTATATCCAACAACTGTGCCAAGTATGGTTCAAATCGGTCCATAACCTGATATAGCTGCCATATAAACCGATCTTGGGTCTTGACTTCTTGAGCCTCTAGAGTGCGCAATTCTTATCCGATTGAAATGAAATTTTGCACGACGTGTTTTGTTATTATATCCAACAACTGTGCCAAGTATGGTTTAAATCGGTCCATAACCTGATATAGCTGCCATATAAACCAATCTTGGGTCTTGACTTCTTGAGCCTATAGAGGGCGCAATTCTTATCCGATTGGAATGGAATTTCGCACGACGTGTTTTGTTATGATACCCAACAACTGTGCCAAGTATGGTTTAAATCGGTCCATAACCTGATATAGCTGCCATATAAACCGATCTTGGGTCTTGACTTCTTGAGCCTCTAGAGGGCACAATTCTTATCCGATTGAAATGAAATTTTGCACGACGTGTTTTGTTATTATATCCAACAACTGTGCCAAGTATGGTTTAAATCGGTCCATAACCTGATATAGCTGCCATATAAATCAATCTTGGGTCTTGACTTCTTGAGCCTCTAGAGGGCGCAATTCTTATCCGATTTAAATGAATTTTTGCACGAAGTATTTCGTTATGATATCAAACAACTGTGCCAAGTGTGGTTGAAATCGGTCCATAACCTGATATAGCTGTCATATAAACCGATCTGGGGATTTGACTTCTTGAGCTTTTAGAGGGAGCAATTCCTATCCGATTTGGCTGAAATTTTGCATGACGTATTTTATTTTTACTTTCAACAACTGTGTCAAATAAGGTTCAAATCGGTTCATAACCTGATATAGCTGCCATATAAACCGATCAGGGATCTTGACTTCTTGACCCCTATAGGTCGCAATTATTATCCGATATGCCTGAAATTTTGTACGACGGATCCTCTCATGACCATCAACAAAAGTGTTTATTATGGTCTGAATCGGTCTATAGCCCGATACAGATCCCATATAAATCGTTCTCTCTATTTTACTTCGTGAGCCCCAATGGGTGCAATTCTTATACGAATTGGCTGAAATTTTACACAGGTCTCCAACATATAATTTAATTGTGGTCCGAACCGGACCATATCTTGATATCGTTTTAATAGCAGAGCAACTCTTTTCTTATATCCTTTTTTTCCTAAGAAGAGATGCCGGGAAAAGAACTCGACAAATGCGATCCATGGTGGAGGGTATATAAGATTCGGCCCGGCCGAACTTAGCACCTTTTACTTGTTATATCTATTTCCCACGATTATAATTACAAGTTTGTGTCTTAAGTCTTTCGTTTTGCTGGCATCATTAATACCATCCATCTGCTATGAAATTTAATTACTAAAGAAAAATCATAATTTTCCCGCTATCTTTCGATCTATTTAACAATCATACTTCCGGATATGGTTCTCCTTCTCTCTCTCTCTGCCTTTCTTTCGATTAATGCATTCAAGCAATCATTTCAATTTATTTCTTAGGGGCTTATTGTTAGGCTGGTTTGCATTCAAGCATGAAGGCATAATCACAAACCTATTTGTTAGAGTCCTAAGAAAAGAAAAGTAAAAACCACCAAACAGCATCTTAAAAGTGAAGAGACATTTTGCAGGAAGTGCTTGTGGCACGTGATTGTATGCTGCAATTGCCATATAATTTGATTTGCCTTGTTTTCGTTGTTGTTCTCTGTTTGCTGGCTTGCTTGCTGGCTTGCTTGCCTTGGCATGATCTCCATCTGCCAGGGATCACAAGAATCTCATAAGACTTTAGATGGTGTCTGTGAGCTGGTTACCAGGGCTAAAAAGAGTCTTTTTGCAAACCGACAAAAGTCCGTCCAGCCGTTACTGTCTGCTATTTTTTTCTTCTTCTTCTACTTCTTGCTATGCCTGACTAGGTGTCCTAGTGTTTGTAACAAATGTTGTTATTTATTGTGTTTGCTTTACTGCCAAACGACGAATGAACAGCAAGCAATCAAGGTGCTCGTTTAAAGGCTCAATGGCTGAGGTTGGTTGTTGGATTGTTAGGATATTCCTTGATAGACAAAGTCAAAATGTGCAACCACAAGTTGCACAATATATATTTTTCACCATCAGCGTTGAGATGTATTAAATAAAAAAAAAATAAATAAATATGGTTGCATAGTTAGTGATAGCTTACGATCATCAGGCACACACACACACACACACATACTGCCATTACAACAAAAATATATATATTTTTTTAAAATGCATTTTGAGCAAATGTTTGCTGTGCTTAAAATTGTATTGAAGTGATAAGATTTATGTTGTTTTACTTAAAAATATGTAAGGCAAAGATTTTTTTCTTTTGGTTTTTGCTGCAAGTCTCTTCCTTCTCCACAAATCGTTGGCAAAATGTGGCATGAGCTTTTTGTTGTCCCCATCATCATCATCATCATCTTTGTATTCTTTCCATTCCCGTTGAGTGTAACAACGACAAATTGCTAGATATGCTAGATTCCTTTATGTAAAATGCTATACATTTTTCCCTCAAGACGAGTGAGAATGTATCGATACAACATAGACGTAGAATGAATTATTTGTAAAGGGGGGGTTCATAATAATGGCACTTTTTGTGGAGTAAGTTACAAAATAATTCAATCTGAGTGCATATTTAAGGGTAATCGTTCCAATTTGTATTAGCCCCCACCCTTCATTCTCCTTCCACGCCCCTGATTGCTATGTTTGAAAAGCATTTAACTATTGATACACGTACTTAATGTAAGAGTCCAAGGGTCTCCGCCCGGGCTTTCTATCCCATGCTTTAAGTGGCTACAAAGTACAATTTATTATATAATCGTATTTTATTTATTACCCAACTTGTTGAAAATGATGTAATAGTGCTGTTAACTAAAACTGAGTTAAATTGACAACAAGAAAACTACCGGGGTGTACAGTCATGATTTATGGTTATTTGTCTGGAGGCTACCACAAATAAACCAAGCATTTTCAAGAGCAATACACAATGTGTAATTGATCTTTTCCCATTTTTGGTTAGCAGGGGTATAGTGGAAAAAAATCACTTATATATGCATTAATATGGGGGCTTTTCTTTACAAAAAAAAAAAAATAGAAAATAGAAAATGGAAATGGAGAAGGTGGTCGCATTTTGCCATTAATAATCAACAAATTATATGAAATGATGGCCAATGGCTGGCTGGGTGAGAATTCTAAACGGCAATTGTGGGATTTTTTTTTTCTTTCTGAGGAAAATCGAGGAAATTTTGGTTTTTTTATGACCAGGGCAGGATTAACGGTTTTTAATGAATCGCTAGGAATTAAATTAAACACTGGGTATATACCAAAAAAACCAAAAGACGGGGCATTACCAAATTGGCCAGCAGCATTTTTTAATAAGTCATTTGTTATACCCTTCACCATAGGATGGGGGTACACTAGCTTCGTCATTCTGTTTGTAACACTTCGAAATATGCGTCGAAGATCCCATAAAGTATATATATTCTTGATCATCGTATAATTTTAAGTCGAACTAGCTATGTCCGTCCGTCTGTCCGTCCATCCGTCCGTCTGTCTGTTGAAAGCACGCTAACATTTGAAGCAGTAAAGCTAGCCACTTGAAATTTAGCACAAACACTTTTCATTTGTGTAGGTCAGTTGGGATTGTAAATGGGCCAAATCCGTCCATGTTTTGATATAGCTGCCATATAAACCGATCTTGGGTCTTGACTTCTTGAACTTCTACTGGGCGCAATTCTCGTCCGATTTGACTGAAATTTTGCACGTAGTGTTTCGATATCACTTCCAACCACTGTGCTAAGCATGGTTCAAATCGGTTCATAACCTGATATGGCTGCCATATAAACCAATCTGGGTCCTTGACTTTTTGAGCCTCTAGAGAGAACAATTCTCATCCGATTTAGCAAATTCGATTCATGGTGGAGGGTATATAAGATTCGGCCCTGCCGAACTTAGCGCGCTCTTACTTGTTTTTGGTAAACATAGAAAAATAGATCATTTTTGAATTTTGTGGGGAGGGCTTTTTTTCGGAGGAAAGGGATTCATTCATTTTATCCTACTATTTGCAACACATCGAAATATTGATTTCTGACCCTATAAAGAATATATTTTATTAATCCTTGTAAATTTCTTAGACGATCTAGACATGTCCGTCCGTCTGAATTCACGTTATAGTCTTTAAAAAAAATGATATTGAGATGAAACTTTGCACAGATTCTTTTTATACCCACCACCATAGGATGGGGGTATATTAAACTACCCATTCCGTTTCTTACACCTCGAAATATTGTTCTGGGACCTCATAAAGTATATATTTTCTAGATAGTCTCGACATTCTGATTCGATCCAGCCATGTCCGTCTGTTCGTCCGTCCGTCCGTCTGTCGAAATCACAATAGCGGTCGAACGCATAAAGCTAGCAGCTTGAAAATTTGCACCGATACTTTATATTTATGAAGGTCGTTGGGTATTGCAAATGGGCCACATCGGTTCAGATTTAGATATAGCTTTCATATAAACCGATCTCCCGATTTGACTTCTTGAGCCCCTAGAAGCCGCAATTTTCATCCGAGTTGGCTGCAATTTTGCACATGGTAATCTGTTATGATTTCAAACATCTGTGTTAAGTACCGTCCAAATTGATCTTGATATAGCTCCCATATAAACCGAGCTCCCGATTTGACTTCATGAGCCCCTGTAAGACGCAATTTTTGTCCGATTTAGCTGTAATTTTGCACATAGTAATCTGTTATGACTTCAAACAATTGTGTCGAGTACAGTTTAAGTCGGTCAAGAACCTGATATAGCTCCCATTTATACAGCATATAGCAGATTGCAAATGGGTCATACCGGTTCAGATTCAGATATAGCTCCCATATAAACCGATCTCCCGATTTGACTTGAGCCCCAGAAAGCCGCAATTTTTTTCCGATTTGGCTGTAATTTTGCACATGGTAATCTGTTATGATTTCAAACATCTGTGTTAAGTACTGTCCATGACGGTCTATGACTTAATATACCTCCCATATGAACCGATTTCCCGATTTGACTTCTTAAGCCCTTGTAAGCCGCAATTTTTTTCTGATTTAGCTGAAATTTTTTTCCGGGATTGTGCTCAAAATTCCTATTAAAAATAACGCTTCTGGTTACGGGGATATTCGACTTTTTACTTTTTTTTTAATTTTGCAGATAAAAGTATTCTTAAAAAAAAAACATAAAAAAATGCTGCCCTTTTTTTATAACCAAAATTGGTATTTAGGGCAAAAGCTGTTTCCAAGTCCGGAATTTTTAGTAAATTGGCTGTGGAGGTAACAAATATTTTTTTGGGTAAACATTTTTTGCATTAGTTTAGGGGACGTATCCTGGAAAAACAAGTAAAAAGACATTAAGATCGGCCGGACGTAACTTTGGATACCCACCATCTCGGTTATATATCTTCACCATCGTTCGTCATAGTCCGAAGAAAAATCATTTTTTATGAGCCCATTGCAGCTACATTTAAATATGGTCCGAACTCGGAACGGGCATCGGGTGGTCTAATAAATACAATTCACTGTTCAAGTTGTTAAAACAGAATATTGGTCACTATGGCACCCATATCAAAATTTAGAAAGATCTGAACCATATAGGGAACGGATGTTGAAAATCCGTCTGTCCGTCTGTCTGTCGAAACCACGCTAACTTCTGAAGAAGTAAAGCTAGCCGCTTGAAATTTTGCGCAAATACTTCTTATTAGTGTAGGTCGTTGGTATTGTAAATGGGCCATATCGGTCCATATTTTGATATAGCTGCCATATAAACTGATCTTGGGTCTTGACTTCTTGAGCCTCTACAGTTCGCAATTCTTATTCCATATGAATGAATTTTTGCACGAAGTATTTTGTTATGATATCCAACAACTGTTCCAAGTATGGCTCAAATCGGTTCATAACCTAATATAGCTGCCATATAAACCGATCTTGGGTCTTGACTTCTTGAGCCTCTAGAGTGCGCAATTCTTATCCGATTGCAATGAAATTTTGCACGACGTATTTTGTTATGATATCCAACAACTTTTCCAAGTATGGTTTAAATCGGTTAATAACCTGATATAGCTACCATATAAACCGATCTGGGATCTTGACTTCTTGAGCCTCTAGAGGTCACAATTATTATTATTGGAACCCTACATTATTTCCCTTATTGTTTACATGTGTCTTATTTTATATGTACATAACTTAATGTACAAAAACTTTAAATCACTATTCATTTCCCCTTCCAAAAACTTTCTTACGCCTTTAATTTTTTTTTGCGATTTATTGTTTCATTATTTCATTTCATTATTTGTTATATAAAAACATTTCTTTTTTGTGTGTTGTGACAACTTTTATTATAGACCAGTTTTTGTTTTGTCGCCAAAACAACGTGTGACATAAAATTTGTACTTGTTTATTGGCATACAACTTTCGGCGAGTGGATGGGAAAGAAAAATGAAAATATTTTAGTGTTTTACATACACATGCGGTTAATGTGTTATGTTGATACTGGTGATAAAGCAATGAATTTTCACCTGTTTTAATGTTAACATTAAATTTAATTTTCGTAAATAAAAATTTTTGGTAATTACAATTTTAAGTATTGCCAAGACATGTGGAGTGAGAGCGACATAAAATACGAACGAAACAAGGAGCGTTAAATTGTTTACCCTCTACCAGGGATAACATTTGACAAGTTCTTAGAATGACTAGTGATATATACATAGGCATCTTTGCAATATTTCAACCAAATCGTATAATAACTGCACCCTCTAAAGGCCCAAAAAATCAAATTGGAAATTGGTATATAAAGGAGATAAAAGATAATTTCTTTGTACCACACTTGACGGATTTCATGGAAGTCATAACAAAACACTACGTTCAAAATTTCAGCCAAATCAGATAATAATTGTGCTCTGTGGGGGAGTTGAAACTCAAATACTGGGTTTATATGAAAGACATATCAAAGCCATTTGGCCCATTTACAATCCCAACCAACCTATACTAAGAAGTATTTATGAAAAATTTGAAGCATCAACCTAAACTCCAACCAAAGTTATGGCCTCTGACAGAGAGATAGAGGGGCAGATTGATAGATAGATACAATGAAGAATAAAAATAGGTTTAAGTGTCAGACCAATACTTCGAAAAGTTACAAATAAAATGACAAAGTCCTATGCTGAAAGGTATTTCTACGGTTCATGGATTTCATATTACGCTTGTGTCTTAAGTCTTTTGTTTTTATTTTGGCTGCTATAGCTAATGTGCCGATGTGGATAGTATTTGAAATGGATTTCAAAATTTGGAACTTCTGTTAGACCTTTAAATATCAACGTTTAAAATGGATCAGTTGGAATTGTTAGGGGCTTTTGTTAAAAACTAATATTTGAGCGTAAATTTTTCTCAAATTCTGCAAGCGGTCAAAGCTAAAAAAAAATATTTCTTAATTTTTTATGGAATTTTTAAAAACTTTTGAATAAAACTGAAATTTTGATGAAATATTTCTATAAAAAAATAAATTTAGATGAATATTTTTATGAAATTCATATTTTGGAGATATTTTTATGAAAATCGTTTTTTGAGAAAATAATGTATGGCATATCATTTTTATACCCACCACCGAGGGATGGGGGTGTATTCAATTTGTCATTCCGTTTGCAACACATCGAAAAATCCATGGCCGACTCTATAAAGTACATAGTACATAGGTCCGTCCCTCTGTCCGTCCCTCTGTCCGTCCCTCTGTCCGTCCCTCTGTCCGTCCCTCTGTCCGTCCCTCTGTCCGTCCCTCTGTCCGTCCCTCGGTCCGTCCCTCTGTCCGTCCCTCTGTCCATCCCTCTGTCCGTCCCTCTGTCCGTCCCTCTGTCCGTCCCTCTGTCCGTCCCTCTGTCCGTCCCTCTGTCCGTCCCTCTGTCCGTCCCTCTGTCCGTCCCTCGGTCCGTCCCTCTGTCCGTCCCTCTGTCCATCCCTCTGTCCGTCCCTCTGTCCGTCCCTCTGTCCGTCCCTCTGTTCGTCCCTCTGTCCGTCCCTCTGTCCGTCCCTCTGTTCGTCCCTCTGTCCGTCCCTCTGTCCGTCCGCCCGCCCGCCTGTCTGTTGAAATCACGCTAGAGTCGTTAAAAATTTATATAATTAACTAAAACTTTGCACAAATTCTTAATTTTTTCTAAAGGGGTTAAGTTCGAAGATAGGCCATGTCGGACTATATCTTGATATAGCCCCCATATATACCGATCTGCCGATTTATTATACGATTTCTTTGAAATTTGGCACAATGTGTAACGTTAGGTTCCTCGACATTCCATCAGGCTATGGTCAAGATCGGAATATATTTGAATATAACTGTCATATAGACCGATCTCCCGATTTAAGGTCTGGGTTCAAAAAAGGTGCATTTACAATATTAGCCTATGTAAGGCTTCTCTATATCCATGCTTTATATGGTTCCGATCGGTCTATAGTGTAATGCAGCTGCCACAGTTTACGGTCTTGGGTTCATAAAAAATGCATTTATGACAGGAATTCGCTTAAATTTGGCACAATGAAGTGTGTTAGGCTCTTCGATATCTTTGCTAAATGTGGCCCCGATCGATCCATATTTGGGTATAGCTGCCATATAGACCGATCTCCCGACTTAAGGTCTTGGCCCGTAAAAGGCACATTTACAATCCGATTTCGCTCAAAATTGACACAATGTGTTGTTTTAGGCTCCTCGACATTCGTACCGAGTATTGTCAAGATCTGTCTATATTTGGATATGGCTGCCATATACATCGATCTCTCGATTTGAGATCTTGGGCCATAAAAGGCGTATTTATTATCCAATTTTGATAAAAATTGGCACAGTGTCCTATGTAAGGCTTCTAAATATCCGTGCTCCATATGTTTCCGATGAGTCAATATTTGGATATACCTGCCCATATACATCGATCTCTCTATAAGAGGTCTTGGGCCATAAAAGCAGCGTTTATTAACCGATTTTGCTGCAATTTGGCACAGTGAGCTGTGTTGGGCTCTTCGACATCCACATTCAATATGGACTCCAACAGACTATATATGGATAGAGAAAGCCTGATTTAAGGCCTTGATCCCATAAAATGCGAATTTCTTATCCGATTTCGCTAAAATTTGTCATAGCGACCTATGTTAGGCTTTTCGACATTTGTACCATATATGGTTTTGATTGGTCTATATTTCGATATAGCTTCCATAAAGGAGTATTTGAGAGAAAGATTCTTCGTAAAATATATGGACCAGTTTGTCATAATAGAGAATATAGGCTACGTATGAACTACGAGCTGTATGACGACGATAGCATAGTTATACGCATCAAAATACAGCGGCTGCGTTGGCTGGGTCATGTTGTCAGAATGGATGAAGAAGCTCCAGCAAAGAAGTCTTTTGAAGGCAAACACGGTGGTACACGAAAACCGGAAAGACGAAAAGCCCGATGAATAGATCAAGTGGTGGGAGACACCTCGAAACTTGGTGTCAGAGATTTTAGAATGAGCGCAGTAGATCGAGGCGCTTGGAACGCTCTTCTACGTTCGGCTAGTGGAACAAATATTCTGTCATAGCCAATTGAAGTAAGTAAGTTCTATAAAGGTCAATATTGTGTTTTAAAAATTTGAATAATAAATTGTATTTGCTATTTGCTCGATTTCCGTGCCGAGTTTGGTTCAAATTTGCACTTGCTACTCAACTCAGGAATCCATAGTGGTCGGTTCCCAATATTCGACCCGGGTGAACTTAGTTTTAATTTCTAACCAAGAGAAACCGTGCAAAGAACTTCACACATGTAATCCATGGTAAAGGGTATGAGGACTTAGTACATTTGTGATTGTTTGATCATAGGCAGAATAAGTTCTAAGATGAGCTATATTGGACTATATTCTGATAAAGCCCCCATATAGACCGATCTACAGATTTTATGCTTTAGGCCAATAAAAGCTGCATTTATTGCCTGATTTCGCTTAAATTTGGCATAGCGAATTATATTAGACTCCTCGACATCCGAGTCGACTATGGTTCAGATTGGATTATTTAATATAGCTGTCATATTTCTTCTTCTGAAGTACCCCACACAGAGTTGAGTTGCAATTTTATTTATGATTATGCCTTGCAAGTTTAAATTCAATGATCAGGAACCTCCACTTTATAGCCAATTGCGAACTGCTTGCCGCAGTGCAACATCTCTTTGGGCAGAACCTCAGAAATGTCGCCAGCATTAGAAGAGGGTAAGGGGATAGAGTCGGGATTTTTGTGAAAAATCCAAAATTTGCCAATACTATTTTCAAAATGCGTTAGTATTTGTTAATAAAATTTAATTTTGTAAACATAAAATGAATTCAGATCTTCAATTTTGCATTTATATATGCAAAGTACCATCGCATTTGCAAAATAATCGATGTCAAAATTTCGATTTTGCATAAAAATCCGGACTCCACTCTAAAAGTCTCCGACTATGATCCAGATCGGATTATTTAATATAGCTGCCATATATCTCCTTCTGAAGTACCACACACTGAGTTGAGTTGTAAATGCAAATTCGATAAGGAACCTCCTCTTTATAGCCGATTGCGAACGGCTTGCCGCAGTGCAACATCTCTTTGGGGAGAAGTTTTGACATGGCTTCTATGCACACTTCACAAATATCGCCACCATTAGGAGAGGGCAAGGGGATAGGGTCCGGATTTTTATGAAAAATAGAAAATTTGCCAATACTAAATATTTTCAAAACGCGTTAGTATTTTGTAATTAAATTGAATTTTGTAAACATAAAATGGCTTGGGATCTTCAATTTTGCATGTATCTATGTAAAGTACCACCGAATTTGCCAAATAATTGATGTGAAAATTTCGATTTTGCATAAAAATCCGGACTCAAGGGATAACCACATCTCAAAATGTTTATACCCTCCACCATAGGATGGGGGTATATTAAATTCGTCATTCGTCAGTTGTAACTCCTCGAAATATGCGTCTAAGACCCCATAAGGTATATATATTCTTGATCTTCATGACATTTTAAGTCGAACTAGCCATGTCCGTCCGTCTGTCCGTCCGTCTGTCCGTCCGTCCGTCTGTCTGTACGTCCGTCTGTCTGTCGAAAGCACGCTAACTCTCGAAGGAGTAAAGCTAGCCGCTTGAAATTTTGCACAAATACTTCTTATTAGCGTAGGTCGGTTGGGATTGTAAATGGGCTATATCGGTCCACGTTTTGATATAGCTGCCATATAAACCGACCTAGGATCTTGACTTCGTGAACCGCTAGAGGGCACAATTCTTATCCGATTTGGCTGAAATTTTGCATGACGTGTTTTATTATGACTATCAACTACTGCACCGAGTATAGCTGAAATCGGTACATAACCTGATATAGCTGTCATATAAACCGATCTGGGATCTTGACTTCTTGAGCCGCTAGAGGGCACAATTCTTTTCCGATTTAGCTGAAATTTTGCATGAGGTGTTTTGTTATAACTTCCAACAACTGTGTTAAGAATAGTTCAAATCGGTCCATAACCTGATATAGCTGTCATATAAATCTATCGGGTGTCTTGACTTCTTGAGCCTCTAGAGTGCGCAATTCCTATCCGATTTGGCAGAAATTTTGCACGACGTGTTTCGTTATGACTTCCAACAACTGTTCTAAGTTAGGTTCAAATCGGTCCATAACCTGATATGGCTGCCATATAAACCGATCTGGGGTCTTGACTTCTTGAGACACTAGAGGGCGCAATTGTTATCCCATTTAGCTGAAATTTTGTACAACGGTTTCTCTCATGACCGTTAACATGCGTGTCAAATATGGCATGAATCGGTTTATAGCCTAATACAGCTCTCCTATAAACCGATATCCCTTTTTTACTTCTTCATTCCCTAAAGTGCGCATCTCTTACTAGATTTGGCTGAAATTTTGCATAAGGTGTTTTATTATGACTTCCAACTACTGCACAGAGTATAGTTGAAATCAGTTCATAACCTGATGTAGCTGTCATATAAACCGATCTGGGGTCATGACTTCTTGAGCGTCTAGAGTGCACAATTCCTATCCGATTTGGCTGAAATTTTGCATGAAGTGTTTTGTTATAACTTTCAACAACTGTGTAAGAATAGTTCAAATCGTTCCATAACCTGATATAGCTGTCATATAAACCGATCTGGGTTCTGTACTTCTTGAAACATTGCACCCTCAATAATTATCCAATTTAGCTAAAATTTTGTACAACGGCTTCTCTCATGAACTTTAACTAAGTGTCGAATATGACAGGAATCGGTTTATAGCCTAATACAGCTCTCCTATAAACCCATCTCCCTTTTTTACTTTTTCAGTCCCTAAAGTGCGCATCTCTAGATTTGGCTGAAATTTTACACAGTAACTTTTTATATGGTCTCCAATATTCAGTTCAATTATGGTCCGAAATGAACCATAACTTGATATTGTTCCAATAATATAGCAATTCTTTTCTTTTATCCTTTGTTTGCCTAAAAAGAGATACCGTAGCAAGAGCTCGACAAATTCCATCCATGGTGGAGGGTACATAAGATTCGGCCCGGCTGAACTTAGCACGCTTTTACTTGTTTCGTATGTTCTCGCCAGGATTCAAACAAAAGCGTTCAGCGTCATAGGCATAGGACATGCTAACCTCTGAGCTATGATGACCTTCCACGGAACGATTTGCACCAAGATTTTTAGCATGAAATTTTTTGCATGTGTCCTAAGTCTTTTGTTTTTAAGAAGAAAAAAAAAAATTTTTATCATGCAACTATTTTTATTAATTTAATAAAATATTGGGTTGCCCAAAAAGTAATTGCGGATTTTTAAAAGAAAGTAAATGCATTTTTTAATAAAACTTAGAATGAACTTTAATCAAATATACTTTTTTTACACTTTTTTTCTAAAGCTAACTAAAATTAACAGCTGATAACTGACAGAAGAAAGAATGCAATTACAGAGTCACAAGCTGTGAAAAAATTTGTCAATGCCGACTATATGAAAAATCCGCAATTACTTTTTGGGCAACGCAATAGTTTCGAAATAATCATCTTGCAAATATTTTATAGAAACTGTAAAATGCATTTAAACGCGTTGATAACTCTTGTTAATATTTGATATCAACATATGATTAGTTTCTTGTTTAGCCTTTTCTTATATATAGCGCATGTGTCTTAAGTCTTTTGTTTTGTAAGGCATTTCTTGGTTACATTTGTTCCCTTTATCTATAATTCTTCATTAAAAAGAACTAAAAATCGAGTTAGTGTTATTTATTTCATGCGAGAAACTTAAGCCACATGCTCCTTATTTAAAAAATTAGAAGTTTCACATTTTATGTTTACCAAAATATCCCGATTTCTTGAGACATTTCTGATGTATGGTAAATGGTGAATGGAAAATCATTCTCGATTTTTTGCAAAATAAGTTAAATTTTCAACTCCTTTTGGAATTTAAAGTTTTTTACTTTTAGTATTCTTCACTATTTATATCATTTTCTTAAATTTTTTTTTAAAATAAGCATTATTATATTTTTGTCTATAAAAGTTTTTTTCTTGTAATCTTGTTTCGGCATTATTATGAGATAATATTGTCATTGGGGAAGCAAGGACATTCCAAGCACTGAAACGAATTTTTTTTTAACCCCTTATATTCTTTTGTCTCTTCATACCGCTAAACTTGAATATTTCAATATTGATTTGCACTTTCATGTCTTTTAACCATACAAGTATGCATATCCTTCTCTGTTATATAAACAAAAAGGACTCTCACTAATAATTGAAAATTTAAAATTTTTTTTTTTTCATTTTTTTTTTCGAATAATTGAAAATAATTAAATAACAGTAACTCACAGTTTATTTCATTTTATATTTTTAATTGTTTTAGAAATTCTTATTTTATTTTTTATTTTAAAAATATTTTTTCAACACTCACTTTTGAAAATATTTTCTCAATTCATCACTTAGTGGCTGCAGCTTATAATCCAGTGTTTATTCTTGCATTGATCAAATTGACTTCTTATCCTTCAAGCACCTTGTCAAATGATTTAATTTTTTTCAGTGTGTTTATTTTTTTCTTAAAATATTGCACTTTATATTGAAAATCAATACTGTTTAATTGTTTAAAGCTTTTTTTTATTTTTTTAAATTTTCTCTTATTCACTTGATTTTTTTTTTTGATAGGATATTTAATTCCTGTTTTCGTTGCTGTTCTCTGTAGTTTGAGTAAAAATTATCCACAAAATATTCTTGGGCTATTTGATGTTGTTCTCAATCGTTATTAAGGGTCTCCTTTTTGGATTATTTTGTTTCTTTAGAAACCACAAAAACTGAATGCTTTATAGTTTTGGGAAGGAAAGCGAACTTGACCGTAGAAAGGTGACCGAATAACTAAAGTATTCTTTCAAGCTCAGTGTCGTTATATAAGACTGCAATATTTTGCCTTGGTCCAACGCAAACCCCACCGTCCAAAAAAAAACAACAAAAATCAATGGAAGAAAGAAAAGAAAGACTTTTCTCGCGCGCTCTACTCTCTTTGCGTTTTTGCGCAGCAGCAGTTACGAAAACTCTCAAAATTGCTCGGGGGCTCCGAAATGAAGATGCCGCTATTGTTACAGATGTTCAATGTTGCTGGTGCTGTTGCCGTTCGTTGTTGCTGCTGCTGCTGCTCGCTGGTTGCTTTTTCGGAATGATGTTGCGGCTGACTGGGCTCTTTTAGCTTGCAATCATGCGCGTTGGCTGTGCGATCACCTTGACAATGGCAATGCTTATGAATGCCAAACATAACTCTTTACAAGAAGTCAGCCAGCCAACCAACTTGCCAGCGAAAGAAGAAATCGGCCCAAAACGGCCAAGCAGCCGCCGTGGCAGCATAAGCGTGTGGAAACTCTCATCAGCCACAAGCTTTGGCCAAGGCTAACACACACATCCACTCACACTCAAACACTTTGGTCCAATCGTCTGACACGAATTCATTGCTGCCGAGGGGAGGGAAAAGCAGCCACAACAAACAATTGTTTGCTGGTTGTAGCCATGGATGTAAAGCAAACCAAATCAACACCAATTGTTGGCAACAGCAATACGACCGCATTTAGACCATCTTTCTTTTCATTCATTGAAGAAAAGGTTGCTTCGATGGTTGGTATTTCCCCCCCATATACTCTGGGGAATATAAAAACCACTCAAGAGCTAACAATTGAGAGAGAGCGAGAGAGAGAGAGAGAGTATACTTTCGCCCCACAAACAAAAGAGATGAGAGAAAGAAATGCTATGCTGAGGTGAGCTTAATTACACGCTCTAATGTGCAATAGATACTCTTTGAATGATTGTTAAATAAAATAAAATAAAATAAAATAAACTAAAATAAAATAAAATAAAATAAAATAAAATAAAATAAAATAAAATAAAATAAAATAAAATAAAATAAAATAAAATAAAATAAAATAAAATAAAATAAAATAACATAACATAACATAAAATAAAATAAAATAAAATAAAATAAAATAAAATAAAATAAAATAAAATAAAATAAAATAAAATAAAATAAAATAAAACAAAATAAAATAAAATAAAATAAAATAAAATAAAATAAAATAAAATAAAATAAAATAAATTAAACACAAAAATGAAATAAAATATAACAAAATAAAAACAAGTAAAAAGGCGTTAAGTTCGGCCGGGCCGATCTTTGGATACCCACCACCTCGGGAATATACGTAAACCACCTTTCATCAAAATCCGGTGAAAATTGTATACCTGAATTTCGACGACATCGGATAATAAATGCACCTTTAATGGGCCCCAAACCTTAAAAAGAGAGATCGCTCTATATGACAGCTATATCCAAATCTTAACCGATCTGTGCCATATTGCAGAATTATTCGAGGGGCTTAACTTAACTCACTGTTCCAAATTTCGGCGACATCGGACAATAAATGAGCATTTTAATGAGCCCAAAACCTGAAATCGAGAGATCGGTCTATATGGCAGCTATATCCAAAATTGGTCCGATCTGCACCAAATTGATGAGGGATATCAAAGGGCTTAACACAATTTACTGTCCCAAATTTCAGCAAAATCGGATAATAAACGTGGCTTTCATGGGCCTAAGACCCCAAATCTGAGGATCGGTCTATATGGCAGCTATATCCAAATCTGGACCGATCTGGGCCAAATTGACGGAGAATGTTGAAGGGCCTAACACAACTCACTGTCCCGAATTTCATCAAAATCGGATAATAAATGTGGCTTTTGTGGGCCTAAGACCCTAAATCGGAGGAACGGTCTATATGGCAGCTATATTCAAATCTGAACCGATCAGAGCCAAATTGACGAGGGTTGTCGAGGGGCCTAACACAACTCACTGTCCGAAATTTCAGCAAAATCGGATAATAAATGTGGCTATTATGGGCCTAAGACCCTAAATCGGCGGATCGGTCTATATGGGGGCTATATCCAAATCTGAACCGATCTGATCAAAATTGACGAAGGATGTCGATGGGCCTTACACAATTCACTGCCCCGAATTTCATCAAAATCGGATAATAAATGTGGCTTTTATGGGCCTAGGACCCTAAATCGGCGGATCGGTCTATATGACAGCTATATCCAAATCTGAACCGATCAGAGCCAAATTGAAGACAGATTTCGAAGGGCCTAAGACAACTCACTGTCCCAAATTTCGGCAAAATCGGATAATAAATGTGGCTTTTATGGGCTTAAGACCCTTAATCGGAGGATCGGTCTTTATGGCAGCTATATCCAAATCTGGACCGATCTGAGCCAAATTAACGAAGGATGTCTAAAGGCCTAACACAACTCACTGACCCAAATTTCAGCAAAATCGGATAATAAATGTGGGTTTTATGGGCCTTGGACCCTAAATCGGAGGATCGGTCTATATGGCAGCTATATCCAAATCTGGACCGATCTGAGCCAAATTGACGAAGGATGTCTAAGGGCCTAACACAACTCACTGCTCCAAATTTCAGCGAAAACGGATAATAAATGTGGCTTTTATGGGCCTAAGACCCTAAATCGGCTAATCGGTCTATATGGGGGCTATATCAAGATATAGTCCGATATAGCCCATCTTCGAACTTTACCTGCTTATGGACAAAAAAAGAATCTGTGCAAAATTTCAGCTCAATATCTCTATTTTTAAAGACTGTAGCGTGATTTCAACAGACAGACGGACAGACGGACGGACATGGCTAGATCGTCTTAGATTTTTTCGCTGATCAAGAATATATATACTTTATAGGGTCGGAAATGGATATTTCGATGTGTTGCAAACGGAATGGCAAAATAAATATACCCCCATCCTTCGGTGGTGGATATAATAAGCCAAATTGGATGATAATTACGCCACTTAGAGGCTTAAGAAGCCAAGATCCAATGTCGGTTTACATGGAGATTTTCACCTAGTGGCTCAAGAATTCAAGATCCCAGATCAATTTATAGGGCAGCTATATCAAAATATGGACTGATATGGCACATTTACAATCCCAACCGACCTATACTAATTGGAAGCATTCATGCAAAATTTCAAGTGCCTAGCTTTATTTCTCCAAAGTAAGCGTACTTTTGACAGACGACGCACAGTGGGCCAAATGGCAAAAAAATTGGAAATAAGTCTACAACTTTATCTGTTGATTTTAGCCATACAAAATGTTCTAGACATTTGTAGAGGAGGACATAGGCTTTCAGAAAAGTGCTGTTGTTGGTCCATATCTTTAATACAGGGTGAGCTACAGGGTGTGAAAGTTGACCACTTTTGACTTCTCCAAGCTTCTGGGGGCCATAACTTTTGATCTACTCAACCGATTTACATGATTTAGGACTCTAGAGAAAGAGCTTGACAAGATCTAAAAAACTTATGCATAAAGTACCATGCCATCGTGTACTGTTAAGGAGTTATGAATTGTTTAATTTTAAAATATGAAAATTTGGCCTTGGTTTTTTTCAGTGTTTTTTTAATAACTCCGTCAATTTTAAAGCTATAAACTTCATACTTCACACAAATTATGCCAGCATATGTGTGCATAAAATACAAAAGGAATCACGTGAATATCTTTGGCGGTTTAAAAATGGCATCGTTTTCAATATGAAAAATATTTTTTTTGTCAAAAAATTGCAAAATTTTTCAAAAAAGATACTCCCATTTCCTTTAAGTTTTCGCAAACTTTGGCCGTCAAAGCATTATCATTTCTTTCCATTTTCACAAAGTCGAGGTATTAAGAAAAGTTTTAAGTGCTAATTTGGCTAATTTCGATATCAAACAACACCGTTATCTTAAGACCAAAATGGCCAATTTTTTTACTAAACTTCAAAAGTTTCTCACTGGAAAAAAAGTTCCACGGGGATTTTTTCGCTTTTTTTGAACTTAAATGAAAGCTTAAAATGTTCCCAACATTTTAAGGTATGTCTCGCCATATCCTAGCCATAAATGAGATCGTAGCGATCAAAATACTGAAAAAAGTCAATTTTCAAGTAGTGCTATATTCATTGCTAAAAAACAAGTATTACGTCACATTTTATTGCAAAGATGTTAAATAAACTTTTATTTGGTAACACTTCTTCTACAAAACACAAAAAGAATCATGGAAATATCTCTATTCTATTCCATTTTATGGAACCGGCAATAAAAAAGTCAATTTTTCAAAAAAGTCGAATTTCCCAAATTTTGTTTTTGTTGTCCTAATTGCACATGACACACTATAGCCATATTTACGCAACATACCTTATCGTAAAGGAAATTTTCATACCTTTCCAACGATGTATAAAACATTTCTCAACTCGGATTCTATCTACTCTAAAATTCATTTACACTTCATTAAACTCTATATAAAAATGTCTATTTGTGAAATGGAACCTTATATGGGGCCTACACTAAAACATTGATAGATTTGCCCAGGGTTTACAATACAAATGTGTTAGAATAAAAAAAGGTCTCCTGCCAAAGTTTAAAAAAATTGGAATAAAAATATGTGTTTTAGAGCGAAAACACTTCGCATCGGCGTGCGTTTATATGTATATTAGCTACTCCCAAAATAAAAAAGCATTTTAGTTTTGTATTATTTGATTTTATTCTCTACCAAATAATCTAAGGTATCAAAATTTAAAAGCTCTTTAATTTGAATGGCATCGGGATCGTCCTTATCTATATCGTCACATATTTTTGGTAGCCATTTAGTTCTGATGCTGTATAGTACCGGATCAGACGATAACAATAAATATTGAAGTAAATCATAATTTTGGTTAAATTTGGTGCTCTTTCGGGTATTGAAAAGCCGGAACTGTTTAACATCTCTATTACGGGATTCCTGAGCTTCTTCTGTAAGTTCTCCTAACGGAAGTATGTTGTATTCCACAATTTCCTTGCCATGATGTAAGACTTTATGTACTGTCGGTGTTAAAGCTTTCCACGAATATAAATCAGATAAAATGTTTTTTGTGTCATTACTATAAGCTTCAAATTTGGTTGAATTTATCATCTTTTTGCTATTGATTACAGCCAAAATCACTTTGAATCGTCTTAGCAAGTGTTCATCAAGACCGGTTATTTTAGATGTCGATACGGGGTCCTCAAAAAACCGCCTTGCCGAGTTGCCATCATTTGTGCTTCCGTATCCGTAAAGAGGTTTATCTATTATAAGTCCCTTTTGTTTAAACTCCAACTGGATTCGATTCTTCTCTTCCTGCCTCATTTTGTGAAGATCTTGGTTGTTTCTAGCAGAGACATCGCGGTTTCCAGGGCTAGTCCGATATTTAAGGTCATACGATAAATGCAAACAATACTCCATGAATCGAATTCTACAGTGCAGGGGCGAAATACCGAAATTGAGCGCATTTTCGTTTACTAAATTTTCATCAGACTTGTCCTCGAATTGCCCATTCTTCTTGCCACAAATATTGCATCTCCAATTGGACATAACGCCAGTTAATGCGTTTGCCACCTTTCCATCGATCATAGTGAGTTGTAGTTGAAACGAAACTTTTATATTTCTTCCCAATTGGTTTATAACAATCATGGGTAATGCAGCAATTTCTTCCTTTATTTCGTTCACCAAAGATCGTGTTGTGTTCCGGTCTTCCTTTGTATACTCAAACCGAATTGGGCGACATAAATATTTTGACCCAGGTGTTCTATTTATCCATATATCTTGAAATGCATTTTCTTTCGATGATGAAGATTGGTCCTTGTACAATCTCATTCTCAATGGTACTAATGATGCCATGAAAATTGATGCGAAGTTGGTATCTATTTCTGTTTGTTGCTTATATTCGGAAAATCCAGATGATCCATCACAACCCCATTTGCTGATCAAAACCACTTCGGAATTATTACATGTGTTCAACTGTTCTTCAGTAAAATTAGAAATAATTCTAACAGCTGTATTTTCAACAAGATCAGCAAGTTTCACTCTTGCTTTTAATTCGTCCACGTATATATTTGATGGCACCATTTTCGTCCTGGTGTTGTACAATTTATGTTTTGAGGGTAAACAACCCCATCCTTTTTCACGAAGAGCCTTCCTCATTGTTGAGTATTTGTTTCTTGAGAGGCCTAGGTTCAAAATCAGGGCCAGTGCATCTTCCTCCGTGAATTCTGTAGTCGATTTTGGAGTTGGAATACTTTCTACCATTCTCTTTACCCTTTTCGGAGATGCTAATGGTAAAACATCGACAATTCGTCCAACATTTTTTGGTTGTGTTTTTAACAATGCTGTTTTGAACGTATCTTTTATTAAATTTGGCGGATGTGCCGCCAATAGTTCCTCTTGTTTTTTCTTTTTGGTTTTCTCCGTAACTTCGTCGTATGCTTTGCTAGGCCGGCCGGGAATCAGCGGTTTAATTTCAATAAGTAGATCCGATTTCAGCCACTTCTCATACATTTTGAAAAACTTGATTTTTGCGAATGAACATTCTGGCAACCTTCTCTCAAATGATTTGTAGAATTTTTCAAGTTTGTCTAAAGCGTCTTTATTTAGCCTTATTCCATATATGTGGTCCAAAGTGTAAACAAGTTCCTTAAATGACTCCGTGTATGATTTGGAATCATTTTTGATGTCCCATACAATTTTCGAAAGAGTGGAATACTTCAGTATGACTTCCATAACTTATAAATGTCCTTTACGCCTCTACAAAAATAATGAAGAAAATTTGGATTTTGTTCAAATATTTATGCAATATATTCACAATTAATGACCCATTTCAGGTATCAGACGCAATCGTAAAAAGGGGTCCAAAGTGCCTCTTTTTACTTACTCTTCTATAATTATTTACCTGGACTCGAATTTGGTTAAAAAAAATGACAATGAATTTTTTATGGGTAGGTTTTTTCACATTCATTGATACGGTGGATTTCCTGGGAATTCGACATAGCGAAACAGGTAACATTTGTCTGCATCAAATCTTAACACAAATATATATATATATGCAGGTATATTTCTAGGTTACTTTTTATTCAAAAATCATCAGCTTACATTAAAAATAGATGTAGGTACTATACAAACGCACGCCGATGCGAAGTGTTTTCGCTCTAAAACACATATTTTTATTCCAATTTTTTTAAACTTTGGCAGGAGACCTTTTTTTATTCTAACACATTTGTATTGTAAACCCTGGGCAAATCTATCAATGTTTTAGTGTAGGCCCCATATAAGGTTCCATTTCACAAATAGACATTTTTATATAGAGTTTAATGAAGTGTAAATGAATTTTAGAGTAGATAGAATCCGAGTTGAGAAATGTTTTATACATCGTTGGAAAGGTATGAAAATTTCCTTTACGATAAGGTATGTTGCGTAAATATGGCTATAGTGTGTCATGTGCAATTAGGACAACAAAAACAAAATTTGGGAAATTCGACTTTTTTGAAAAATTGACTTTTTTATTGCCGGTTCCATAAAATGGAATAGAATAGAGATATTTCCATGATTCTTTTTGTGTTTTGTAGAAGAAATGTTACCAAATAAAAGTTTATTTAACATCTTTGCAATAAAATGTGACGTAATACTTGTTTTTTAGCAATGAATATAGCACTACTTGAAAATTGACTTTTTTCAGTATTTTGATCGCTACGATCTCATTTATGGCTAGGATATGGCGAGACATACCTTAAAATGTTGGGAACATTTTAAGCTTTCATTTAAGTTCAAAAAAAGCGAAAAAATCCCCGTGGAACTTTTTTTCCAGTGAGAAACTTTTGAAGTTTAGTAAAAAAATTGGCCATTTTGGTCTTAAGATAACGGTGTTGTTTGATATCGAAATTAGCCAAATTAGCACTTAAAACTTTTCTTAATACCTCGACTTTGTGAAAATGGAAAGAAATGATAATGCTTTGACGGCCAAAGTTTGCGAAAACTTAAAGGAAATGGGAGTATCTTTTTTGAAAAATTTTGCAATTTTTTGACAAAAAAAATATTTTTCATATTGAAAACGATGCCATTTTTAAACCGCCAAAGATATTCACGTGATTCCTTTTGTATTTTATGCACACATATGCTGGCATAATTTGTGTGAAGTATGAAGTTTATAGCTTTAAAATTGACGGAGTTATTAAAAAAACACTGAAAAAAACCAAGGCCAAATTTTCATATTTTAAAATTAAACAATTCATAACTCCTTAACAGTACACGATGGCATGGTACTTTATGCATAAGTTTTTTAGATCTTGTCAAGCTCTTTCTCTAGAGTCCTAAATCATGTAAATCGGTTGAGTAGATCAAAAGTTATGGCCCCCAGAAGCTTGGAGAAGTCAAAAGTGGTCAACTTTCACACCCTGTAGCTCACCCTGTATTAAAGATATGGACCAACAACAGCACTTTTCTGAAAGCCTATGTCCTCCTCTACAAATGTCTAGAACATTTTGTATGGCTAAAATCAACAGATAAAAAGTTGTAGACTTATTTCCAATTTTTTTGCCATTTGGCCCACTGTGCGACGGGGCTTCGAATGTCAAAACGATCAAGAATATACAATATATTCTTTGTTGGGTCTCAGATCAGTATTTCGATGCGTTACGAACAGAATGACGAAATTAGTGTACCCATCCTATGGGTATAATAACGAAGATTAAAAACGGATCTCCTCTATATTAAGGACCTCCGTAGACGTGTTAAGGACCATGATTTGCATATCCGCACCCGATATGTCCGAACTCTTTATTGAGAGCGTGCAGTATACGCACTGGCGAATGTATTGGAAAAGAACAGGGCAGACATCACCGCCACACAAGAAGTGCGATAGCTCGGGAAGGGCTCCACAACAACACCGAAAGGTGACGCCCTATATTATAGCTGCCATGAAACGAGGCATGCATTGGGCTGTGGATTTGTTGCTAGTCGGAGACTGAATGACGTTGTCTTTAGGTTTACTGCGGTTGATGAGAAGCCAGTCACCATCTGCATAAAGGAAAGGACAAACAGACCAAGAATATTTTCTACAAGCGCCTAGAAAGAGAATATGATCACCGTTCCGTCCATGAAATTTAAATCTTTCTGGATGATTAAAATGCAAAAATAACCTGAAATAGCTCCCATATAAATCAAAATTTGGCCCCTAGGAGCCGCATTTGTAATTTGACTAAAAATTTGCCTGTAGTGTTCTATTACGATTTCCAACAATAGAGCCATGTACGGTCCAAATCGATCTTTAAGCTGATAACCCGGTATATAACCAAATACAACTATACCCTCCAACTAAGTTCATTTTGTGTGAACTTTAAGCCGAAACAACGTGGTGGATTTCAAAGATTTGGCCAGGACGAAATAATTTTGATTCCAAAGTGAAAAGATTGAATCTTTTCTAATGCACTTGACTGTTAACCATGCCATGAAGTTGTACATTGAGTGTGATTTGTTGTTGTCGTGTTACCATTGCAATTGAAAACTTATTTTATAATAAGTAATTGCTTAACTTTGTCTACCTATGCATCCATTAACTACTGGAGTTTTTCATGTTAGACATGTATCTGTCAAGGGTTTTCTTCTTCTACCCATATGAGTTAATTGTAAGAGAAAACCCTTTCGCCACACTATCTATCCATCGGTTTCTTTGAACCTGTTGCTGTTATTATTATACATTTTCGCAATGTGATTACAAGCTTGAATTCCTAATGGTCAGTCCACTCGTGTTGCACGTGTTGTTTGCTAAATTATGAGCTTAACATACATATCCAAATGTAATACTTGAAGCATATGAAATAAGTGTTGCTTTGGACAGTTGAATGAATTGCTGGTATTTCACTGAGGGAGTGAAATATGGTTTAATAAATTCTGAAAACTTTCACAAGGTTCTTCTTGAAGTTTTTCTATTAGAACTTAATAACAGGGAAGTTGTAGGGCTTAAGAAATTTTAAAGAGGGACTGGTGTGTATATGGGGCTAAATCTGTCTGAAATAATTTTAGTGGTTTAAGAAACCAAACATTGATATATTTGTGCCAATGAGGAATCTAACTGAAGTAAATCGGTTAAAAATTTATTATTCTATGGGTATTCGATCATTTAATAAAAGTTTTGATATTCTCTAAAAAGGTTTGAATCTGAATGTCAAAAGGTTCAACAAGTTTACACCGACGTGTTTTAAATAGAACAAGTAAAAAGGCGTTAAGTTCGGCCGGGCCGAACTTTGGATACCCACCACCTCGAGTATATATGTAAACCACCTTTTATTAAAATCCGGTAAAAAATACTCACTTTATGCCTCATAGCAGCTATATCGAAATATGATCCGATTTGGACCACATACTAATAAGTACAAGTCATTGTTCAATTGTGTATAACAAAATATTGGTTTTTTAGTAGCTAAATATAAAAATAAACCAATCGGAACCATATACAACATGGATGTCGAAAAGCCTAACCTAAGTCAATTTGTCAAATTTCAGCTAAACTGGATTATAAATGCGCCGTTTTTGGGGCAAAGAGTTTAAATCGAGATATCGGTCTATATGGCAGCAATATCCAAATCTTGATCGATCTTAAATCTCTCTCGCATCGGACAATAAATGCGCCTTTTAAGGGCCCAAAACATTAAATCGAGAGATCGGTCTATATGGCAGCTATAACCAAATCTGGACCGATCTGTTCGATAATGCAGAAGTATGTCGATGGGCCAAACACAACTCACTGTCCCAAATTGCGGCGACATTGAACAATAAATGCGCCTTTTATGGCCCCAAAATTTTAAACCGAAAGATCGGTCTATGTGGCAGCAATATCCAAATCTTGATCGATCTAGACCAAATTGAAGATACATGTGGAGGGGCTTACTTAACTCTCTGTCCCAAATTTCTACAACATCGGACAATAAATGCACCTTTTAAGGGCCCAAAACTTTAAATCGAGAGAGGTCTATATGGCAGCTATATCCAAATCTGGACCGATCTGTTCGATAATGCAGAAGTATGTCGAAGGGCCAAACACAACTCACTGTCCCAAATTTCAGCAAAATCGGATAATAAATGCGCTTTTTATGCGCCTTAGACCTTAAATCGGTGGATCGTTCTATATGGCAGGTATATCCAAATCAGGGCCGATCTGAGCCAAATTCGCGAAGGATGTTGAGTAGCCCTATACAAATCACTGCCCCAAATTTCAGCAAATTCGGATAATAAATGTGGTTTTTATTGGCCTAAGACCCTAAATCGTCGAATCGGTCGATATGGGGGCTATATCAAGATATAGTCTGATATAGCCCATCTTCGAACTTAATCTGTCTATTGACAAAAAAAAGAGTCTGTGCAAAGTTTTAGCTCAATATCCCTTTTTTTAAAGACTGTAGCGTGATTTCAGCAGACAGACGGACGGACACGGCTAGATTGTCTTAAATTTATAAGACGATCAAAAATATCAATTCTTCATGGGATCGAAAATGGATATTTCGATATCTAGCTAACGGAATGACAAAATATATATACCCCGTTCTTCGGCGGTGCTTATAAAAAGACATAAAGGAAGATGAACTCGACAAATTAGATCCATGGTGGAGGGTAAATAAGATTCGGCCCGACCGAACTTATCACGCTTTTACTTGTTTTTATACCCACCACCATAGGTTTGTTTTTATACCACACCTCGCAATATTCGTCTAAGACCCCATAAAGTATATATGTTCTTGATCGTCTCATCGTTCTGAATCGATCTAGCCATGTCCATCCGTCTGTCGAAATCACGGTAGAGGTCGAACACGTTGGGCTAACCGCTTGAAATTAATATTGATATAGGTCATTGGGGATTGCAAATGGGCCATATCGGTTCGGATTTAGATGAAGCTGACATATAAACCGATCTCCCGATTCAGATTTAGATAAAGCTCGCATAAAACCCGATCTTCCGATTTGACTTCTTGAGCCCCTGGAAGCCGCAATTTTTGTCAGATTTGACAGAAATTTGCACATAGTGTTCCGTTATGACTTCCAACAATTGCAACAAGTACGGTCCAAAACGTTCAAGAACCAGATATAGCTCCCATATAAATCGATCTCCCGATTTGACTTCTTGGGCCCCTGGAAGCATACTTTTTCATGCGATTTGTTTGAAATTTTGGACATAGCGTTCTGTTATAACTTCCAACAACTGAGCCAAGTACGGTGCAATTCAGTATAGAACATGATATAGCTCCTATATAAACCGATCTCCCAATTTGACTTCTTGAGCTCCTGGAAGCCTCATCCAATTTGGCTGAAATTTTGAACATAGTGTTATGGGCAATAACTGTGCCAAGCACCGTTAAAATCGGTCTATAATCTGAAATTTTGCATGTGATCTTCTGCTATGACTTCCAACAACTGTGCCAAGTACGGTTTAAATCTGAGTATAACCTGATATGGATCCCATATAAACCGATCTACCGATTTAACTTCTTGAGCCCCTGGAAGGCAAAATTTTCATGCGATTTGGATGAAATTTTATACAAGGTGTTCTGTTATGACTCACAACAAGTGTGCCGCGATTTTTATCCGATTTGGCTGAAATTTAGCATATAGTGTCCTATTGTGACTCTCAGCAACTGCACCAAGTACGGTCCAATTCGATCTATAAATTCGATATAGCTCCCATATTTTAGCAGAATCTATGGTGGTGGGTTTCCAAGACCCGAACTTAGGACGCTTTTACTTGTTTTTATACCCACCACCGAAGGATGGGGTATATTCATTTTGTCATTCCGTTTGCAACACATCAAAATATCCACTTCCGACCCTATAAAGTATACATATTCTTGATCAGCATAAAAATCTAAGACGATCTAGACATGTCCGTCCGTCTGTCCGTCTGTCTGTTGAAATCACGCTACAGTCTATAAAAATAGAGATATTTAGCTGAAATTTTGCACAGATTCTTTTTTTGTCCATAAGCAGGTAAAGTCCGCTATATCGGACTATATCTTGATATAGCCCCCATATAGACCGATCCGCCGATTTAGGGTCTTAGGCCCATAAAAGCCACATTTATTATCCGATTTTGTTGAAATTTAGGGCAGTGAGTTGTGTTAGGCCATTTGACATCCTTCGTCAATTTGGCTCAGATCGGTAAAGATTTGGATATAGCTGCCATATGGACCGATTTCTTGATTTATGGTGTTGGGCCCATAAAATGCTCATTTATTGTCCGATCGAAATTTGGAATAGTGAGTTAGGTTAAGCTCTTCGACGTCCTTCTTCAATTTGGCCCAGATCGGTCCAAATTTGCATATAGCTGCCATATAGACCGATCTCTCGATTAAGGGTCTTAGGCCCACAAAAGCCACATTTATTATCAGATTTTGCTGAAATTCGGGACAGTGAATTATGTAAGGCCCATTAACATCCTTCGTTAATTTGGCTCAGATCGGTCCAGATTTGGATATAGCTGCCATATAGAACTATCCTCGGATTTATGGTGTAAGGCCCATAAAAGCCACATTCATTATCCGATTTTGCTGAAATTTGGGACAGTGAGTTGTGGTAGGCCCTTTGACATATTTCTTCAATTTGTTCCAGATCGGTTCAGATTTGGATATAGCTGCCATATGGACCGATTTCTTGATTTATGGTATTGGGCCCATAAAATGCTCATTTATTGTCCGATGTCGCCGAAATTTGGAATAGTGAGTAAAGTTAAGCCCCTAGACATACTTCTGCAATATCGCACAGATCGGTCCAGATTTGGATATAGCTGCCATATAGACCGATATCTAGGTTTTAGGTTTTGGGGCCATAAAAGACGCATTTATTATCCGATGTCGCTGAAATTTGACACAGTGAGTTTGGTAAGCTCTTCGACGTCCTTCTTCAATTTTGCCCAGATCGGTCCAGATTTGCATATAACTGCCATATAGACCGATCTCTCGATTTAAGGTTTAGGGCCCATAAAAGAGGCATTTATTGTCTGATTTTGCTGAAATTTGGGACAGTGCTTTGTGCTAGGCTTTTCGACATGTGTATGCAACATGGCCCAAATTGGTCTAGATTTGGATATAGCTGCCATGTAGACCGAATCTCGATTTAAAGTCTTGGCTTCATAAAAGGCTCATTTTTAATCCGATTTCACTGAAATTTGACACAGTGACTTATGTTCGGCTTTTCGACATCCGTGTCGTATATAGTTCAGATCGGTATGAGGTATATGGGTATAAGGTATGAAATTTTCACCGAATTTTGATGAAAGGTGGTTTACATATATACCGGAGATGGTGGGTATCCAAAGTTCGGCCTGGCCGAACTTAACGCCTTTTTACTTGTTTTTTTTATTTATATACCCTCCACCATAGGATGGTGGGTATACTATTTAATTTCGTCATTCTGTTTGTAACTACTCGAAATATCCATCTGGGACCCCATAATGTATATATTCTTGATCGTCGCGACATTTTATGTCGATCTAGCCATGTCTGTCTGTCTGTCCGTCCGTCAGTCCGTCCGTCCGTCCGTCAGTCCGTCCGTCCGTCTGTCTGTCGAAAGCACGCTAACTTCCGAAGGAATAAAGCTAGCCGCTTGAAATTTTGCAAAAATACTTTTTATTAGTGTAGGTCGTTTGGGATTATAAATGGGCCAAATCGGTCCATGTTTTGATTTAGCTGCCATATAAACCGGTCTTGGGTCTTGACTTCTTGAGCCTCTAGAGTGCGCAATTCTTATCCGATAAGAATGAATTTTTGCACGACGTGTTTTGTTATGATATCCAACAACTGTGCCAAGTATGGTTGGAATCGGTCCATAACCTGATATAGCTGCCATATAAACCGATCTTGGGTCTTGACTTCTTGAGCCTCTAGAGTGCGCGAGTCTTATCCGATTGGAATGAAATTTTGCACGACGTGTTTTGTTATGATATCCAACAACTGTGCCAAGTATGGTTCAAATCGGCCTATAACCTGATATAGCTGCCATATAAACCGATCTTGGGTCTTGACTTCTTGAGCCTCTAGAGGGCACAATTCTTATCCGATTTGAATGAATTTTTGCGCGAAGTATTTCGTTATGATATCCAATAGCTGTGCCAAGTTTGGTTGAAATCGGTCCATAACCTGATATAGCTGTCATATAAACAGATCTGGGGATTTGACTTCTTGAGCCTCTAGAGGGCGCAATTCTTATCCGATAAGAATGAATTTTTGCACGACGTGTTTTGTTATGATATCCAACAACTGTGTCAAGTATGGTTGGAATCGGTCAATAACCTGATATAGCTGCCATATAAACCGATCTTGGGTCTTGACTTCTTGAGCCTCTAGAGTGCGCGAGTCTTATCCGATTGGAATGAAATTTTGCACGACGTGTTTTGTTATGATATCCAACAACTGTGCCAAGTATGGTTCAAATCGGTCCATAACCTGATATAGCTGCCATATAAACCGTTCTTAGGCCTTGACTTCTTGAGCCTCTAGAGGGAGCAATTCTTATCCGATTGGAATGGAATTTCGCACGACGTGTTTTGTTATGATACCCAACAACTGTGCCAAGTATGGTTCTAATCGGTCCATAACCTGATATAGCTGCCATATACACCGATCTTGGGTCTTGACTTCTTGAGTCTGTAGAGTTCGCAATTATTATCCGATTTGCCTGAAATTTTGCATGATGTATTTTATTCCTACTCTCAACAACTGTGTCAAATAAGGTTCAAATCGGTTCATAACCTGATATAGCTGCCGTATAAACCGATCTGGGATCTTAAATTTTTGAGCCTCTAGAGGTCGCAATTATTATCCGATTTGCCTGAAATTTTGTACTACAGATCCTTTTATGACCATCAACATACGTGTTTATTATGGTCTTAAACTGTCTATAGCCCGATACAGCTCCCGTATAAATCGATCTCTCTATTTTACTTCTTGAGCCCCCAAAGGGCGCAATTCTTATTTGAATTGGCTGACTTTTTACACAGGTCTCCAACATATATGGGTTGCCCAAGCTGACAAATTTTTTCACAGCTTGTAACTCTGTAATTGCATTCTGTTTTCTGTCAGTTATCAGCTGTTACTTTAAGCTTGCTTTAGCAAAAAAGTGTATTTGATAAAAGTTCATTCTGATTTTTATTAAAAATGCATTTACTTTCTTTTAAAATCCGCAATTACTTTTTGGGCAACCCAATAATTTAATTGTGGTCCGCAGCGGACCATATCTTGATATCGCTCTAATAGCAGAGCAAATCTTTTCTTATATCCTTTTTTGCCTAAGAAGAGATGCCGGGAAAAGAACTCGACAAATGCGATCCATGGTGGAGGGTATAAAAGATTCGGCCCGGCCGAACTTAGCACGCTTTTACTTGTTTTAGTTAATTTATACTTTTATTATATAAAAAAAGTATTACTATTGGGTTGCCCAAAAAGTAATTGCGGATTTTTCATATAGTCGGCGTTGGCAAATTTTTCACAGCTTGTGACTCTGTAATTGCATTCTTTCTTCTGTCAGTTATCAGCTGTTACTTTTAGCTTGCTTTAGAAAAAAAGTGTAAAAAAGTATTTTTGATTAAAGTTCTATCTAAGTTTTATTAAAAATGCATTGACTTTCTTTTCAAAAATCCGCAATTACTTTTTGGGCAATATATAAGCATCAACATTTAATTTAGAAAATTATAGACCACACAGCATTTTGAATAATCGAAACTTGGCATTCACACATGTTATCAAAAGTAGTCCTTCATTAATAGGAGAAAAAATGTTTTCGCCAAATTTTGTTTGACCCATTTTCTCAAAAAAAAAAATTTTTTCTCACCGCCACAGCTAATGACTATGGCAAATAAAGCGATGAAAGTGTTGAATAAACTAATTAATTAAATGCCCTATCAGTTATGCTTAACATATTTATTAAGACCTGCGATGTAAAGCTGCGATACCCGCTTGAGGCCATATGAATTTCATTAGGGAGGTGTTACATTCTTTGGCTAATAACAGTAGCCGAAACTATCAATGGTTAATTAATCAATTCAAAGATAAAAACAAAATCATATAATAAAAAAAAAATGAATATTTTTCATTTAAATACTAGTTTGAATAAAAATAATAACCTTGTTAAGATGCTTTTAAAAATATCACACTCTCTAATAGCATGTTGAAAGAAATTGTTGTTGATATCAAAAAAAAAAATAATTTCCTACAAATGTGGTACAGTGAAGGTAACGTTGCCAATATGGCTTTTCCTTTTTCTTAGTTTTTTTTTTTCCTTTTCCTAATTATCTACATTTGCAAATATTGGAAATTTTTTAATTTGAGTAATTACTTCTAAGTTGTTGGTAATTAAAGACACCACTCAAGTGGAACAAACCGCACATTCTAAAATCAAGTTAAACTAACATCACAAAACATTTTGTAGCCATTTTGTATGGCAAAGAATACCAAAAAAAAAACGGAATTTATGCCACACACAAAGCCAAACAGAGACTTAATGTTTGCTCATAATGTTTTCGGCTGCTGTTCGTTTCTTAAGTCTTTCGTTTAATGTTTTGCTGTTTCTAGCTCATTATGTTATAATCTAATAAACATGATTTTCATGGTACTAAATCAATACAACACATAAATTTCTTCTTCGTTTCTTCTTCTTTTTTTGTGTGTGTGTGTTTTTGGGTACCTAATAAATATTTCATGCTGAATTCTTCATTGGCAATTTTCTGCTTTTTCTGCAGCCCACAGAGAATCAGAACATTTTTTTGGTTTCCTACATTTCTTCATATGTTATTATTTCCTTAGCCTACAGCCAAATGTAATGCACTTGATTCTGGAGTCTATCGCAGACATTTGTAAACGAAATTGAAACAAGTATTTTGAAAAAGTAGTAATAAAAAATGAAAATATGTTTTTTTGAGACCACCATATAATCGTTGATGGTCACGATTGTCTATCTCACCTGGTGTATAAAGTGTATGCACGGTTAGCTAAAAATCAGTCATCCATTCCATCAACTTTTTGTTTAGTCAACGTTCTTCGTGTTGGATTTATGATGTACCCGTTCGACCAACTATTTCGTGTTGTTTTGCGGCTAATAAGTGCAGTCTTCCACAAAATCTGTGGCAAATGTAAAAAAAAAACAATGCAATGAAGAATTAGACTAAATATACATCTACCATTGAGAACATAATCAGACGACATTTACAATACTTCAAAAACTCGTCAACAACCTTTTCCATAAAAATATTTTTCAAATTTTATAAAATTTTTATTTATACCTGTTTATAGACCAATTCGGTTAAAAGTCATAACACAAGGCTTTGTTTCAAATTTCAGCCAAATCGGTTGAAAATTGAGGCTTCTAAGGGCGCAAGAAATCAATTCCGGGGATCGGTTTATATGGGAGCTATATCTGTTTATAGACCGATTCGGATCATACTTGCCATGGATGATGAAAGTCATAACACAAGTCTTTGGTCCAAATTTCCGCCAAATCGGTTAAAAATTGAGGCTTCTAAGGCTCTAGAAGTCAAATCGGGTAATCGGTTTATATGGGGGTTATATGCAAATCTGAACCGATATAGCCCATTTGTAATCCCCAACGACAGACATCAATCAATACCTGGCAGCCGCTTGTATGTACCGGATCAACCCGATGGAGTTCTTCATCGGCAAGGTCTTTCGCTTCCCTACCTACACCAATAAGAAGTATCTGTCCAAAGTTTCAGGCGGCTGGCTTTTCGCGTTTGACCGCTAACGTGATATCGACAGACGGACGGACATGAATCCACAGATCGACTCATATATACTCTATGAGGTCGCAGATCAATATTTCAAGGTGTTACAAACGGAATGACTAGATTAGTATACCGCCATCCTATAGTGGTGGTCGCAGATCAATATTTCAAGGTATTACAAACGGAATGACTAGATTAGTATACCCACATCCTATAGTGGTGGGTATAACAAATTATAAATTGACGAAGGAAGTTCATAATACTTCTATGTTAGAAATCCTATCACCAGGGGCGACCATTAGGTGAAAGGTATATAATAGCTCTTGACCTCGGTCTGAAGTGGATGATTAATGCTAGCCAGGTAGTGTTGTTTTGGGATTTCCCTTAAAAATTGATCTCCTGGGTACAAAATTTATGTGGAAAATGTGGAAATGTGAAGGTAGATGGTGACAGTGGGACAGGTGAAGCGATAAGATGGATTTTGTATGAAGAAAGTACTGTTGAGGGTGGACCACTGATGACTGCTGTACCATGTTGAAGTATTCGGTGATGGTCGTTATGGATAATGAGGTGTGGAGAAGGAGGTGTGGAGAAGGAGGTGTGGAGAAGGAGGTGTGGAGAAGGAGATGTGGAGACGGAGGTGTGGAGTAGGGGGTGTGGAGAAAGAGGGGTGGAGAAGAAGGTGAGGAGGAGGAGGTGTGGAGAAAGAGGTGTGGGGAAAGAGGTGTGGAGAAGGAGGTGAGGAGAATGAGTTGTGGAAAAGGAGGTGGAAAAGGAGGTGTGGTGAAGAAGGTGTGGAGAAGAAGGTGTAGAGAAGGAGGTGTAGAGAAGGAGGTTCGGAGAAGGAGGTGTGGTGATGGAGGTGTGGAGGAGGTGTGGAGAAGGAGGTGTGGAGAAGGAAGTATGGAGAAGGATGTGTGGAGAGGGATGTGTGTAAGAGGAGATATGGAGAAGGAGGTGTGGAGAAGTAGGTGCGGAGAAGGAGGTGTGGAGAAGGAGGTGTGGAGAAGGAGGTGTGGAGAAGGAGGTGTGGAAAAGGAGGTGTGGAGAAGGAGGTGTGGAGAAGGAGGTGTGGAGAAGGAAGTGTGGAGAAGGAGGTGTGGAGAAGGAGGTATGGAGAAGGAGGTGCGGTGAAAGAGGTGTGGAGAAGGAGGTGTGCAGAAGGAGGTGTGTAGAAGGAGGTGTGCAGAAGAAGGTGTGGATAAGGAGGTGTGAAGAAGGAGGTGTGGAGAAGAAGGTGTGGAGAAGAAGGTGTGGAGAAGGAGGTGTGGAGAAGGAGGTGTGGAGAAAGAGGTGTGGAGAAGGAGGTGTAGAGAAGGAGGTGTGAAGAAGGAAGTGAGGAGGAGGAAGTGTGGGGAAGGATGTGAGGCAATGAGAATGAATGATAGATGAGCAGCGTAATTGGCTGTAATGGGAATGTCAATGAGTAGATGACAGCTGTACCATGGTTGAAGTCTTCGGAGATGGATGAGTGTGTTTTTTTCATGGCCACCTCCATAGGATGTAAGACCTTGAAATATTGAAGACCCCATAAAGTATATATTGGGTTGCCCAAAAAGTAATTGCGGATTTTTTAAAAGAAAGTAAATGCATTTTTAATAAAACTTGGAATGAACTTTAATCAAATATACTTTTTTTACACTTCTTTTCTAAAGCAAGCTAAAAGTAACAGCTGATAACTGACAGAAGAAAGAATGCAATTACAGAGTCACAAGCTGTGAAAAAATTTGTCAACGCCGACTATATGAAAAATCCGCAATTACTTTTTGGGCAACCCAATATATTCTTGATCGTCTCTACGTTCGGAGTCGATCTACCCATGTTCGTTTGTCCGTCTGTCGATATTACGATAGAGGTCGAAGGCGTAAAGCTAGCCGCTTGAAATTTTGTACAAATACTTAATATTAATGTAGGTCAATGGGCCATATCGGTTCAGATTTAGCTCTAGCTCCCATATGAACCGATCTCCAGGTTAGATTTCTTGACCCCGTAGAAACCGCAATTTTTGTTCGATTTGGCTGAAATTTTGCAAGTAATGTTCTGTTATGACTTTTAATAACTGTGCCAAATACCGCCAACGTCAGTCTATAACCCGATATGGCTCTCTCGGTTCCTAGAATCTATGGTGGTGTGTTCCCAAGATTCGGGGATTTCGATGTTTTTCGCACTGTCTCGCTGAATACAGTGTTGTTTGAATATTCTGTGGCAAACAGTGGGTAGTTATACTCCTCCCAACATAGGACCCAAATGCGGTTCAGATCGGACTATATTCAGATATATCTGCGATATTGACCGATTTGCCGATAAAGGGTCTAAAGCCCATAAAAGCTCTATTTATTACCCAATTTCGGTCTAGATCGGTCTAGTTTTAGATATAGCTGCCATACAGACCGATCGCTCGTCTTAAGGTCTTAGGCTCATAAAAGGCACATTTCTTTTACAATTTTGCCGAAATTTGAGTCGGGGAGTTATGTTAGGCCCCTCGACATCCTTCTTCAATTTGGCCTAGATAGGTCCAGATTTGGATATAGCTGCCATAGAGACCGATCTCTCGACTTAAGGTCTTGAGTCCGTAAAAGGCGCATTTAATTCCCGATTTCGTTGAAATTCGGGACAGTGAATTGTGTTAGGCTCTTCGACATATTTTTGCAGTTTGGCCCAGATCAGTTTAGATTTGGATATAGCTGCCATATTGACCGATCTCTCGAGTTAGGGTTTTGGGGTCATTAAAGACGCATTTTTAGTTCAATGGCGCCGAAGTTAGGGACAGTGAGTTGTGTTCGGCCCTCCGACATCCCCAGATCGGTATAGATTTGGATATAGCTAACATATAGACGGGTCTGTCGATTTAAAGTCTTGGTCCCCTAAAAGGCGCATTTATTATTGGATTTCGCAGAAATTTGACACAGTGACTAATATTAGGCTTTTCGACATCCGTGTCGTATATGGTTCAAATAAGTCTATGTTTGGATAAAACGACCAATATTTTGTCCTACAAAATTGACTTGAGAAAAATTTGCGTACAATTCTTAATATAAGCATACATATTTGCTCTAAAAATCTTTTCTTTACAAAATTTGAGCAAAATATTATTTCTATAGAAAATGTTATCAATAGAAATGCAAATTTTTATATTCTGTCGTTGTTTTGTTTGACAACACAATTTTGTTTGTTTTTCAAAATTTTTTAATTTTTAGAAAATTTTTTAAGTTTGTTTTATAGAGAACTTTTGCCCCTGTTCCTTAGTGAAATGTTCATGGGCAAAATTGGCAAATTTTTTATAGACAATTATATCCAATTTTTCATTTTTGGTTTGAAAATTTTTAAAACTTTAGTGCTGTTGAAAATTTTTGTCAAAAAAGCTGTTTGACAACCCAATTTTGTTTGTTTTTCAAAATTTTTATATTTTTCGAAAATTGTTGAAGTAACTTTTGCTCCTATTGCTTAGGATGTTCGTGGACAAAATTAGCAAATTTTTTATAGACAATTATGTCCAATTTTTAATTTTTGGTCTGAACATTTTTAAAATTTTAGTGCTGTGGAAAATTTTTGTCAAAATCTTACTGCAAACTATTTTTTTATATTATTTTTTTTTTTTTTTAATTTTTACTGAAATTTTTACCAACATTTTATGTTACAAAAAATTTCTGTCACACCTTTTATTTTCTACATATATTTAAAAAAAAAAAAAAAAAAAACTTTTTTTTATTAAATTCTTTGAAATCCATTTGCTTTGCTAGACTCATTCATTTTCAATTATATTTCGCACGACACACCGTTTCTGTCTACCAATGATGTGTTTCCATTGCAGCGCAACAACACTTTAAAGCGCCAAATGTAAGTCATTCATGTCTTAAGCCCAAGCTGGGTAGTGATTGTTAAACACACGATAACCGCAGACACCACGCATTCCAAACATGAACTCAATTGGATGAGACCATGGCCAAATCCTCTTCAAGCTCTTAAGCTTTTTGTTCAAATTCTAAAATGACTCGATGGCAATGAAATGGAAGAGAGTTTCTAAGGAGAAATTTTTAGTTTTGAGTGAAGTCTTTCACCTTTGAGTTTAAACTCAAAAAGAAAGTTTGACTTGCTCTCTTTCTCTATTTCTCTCAATGGCTCTTCATTAAGATGGTTGAACTCTTTGTTGGCCATTCATCACCTCGGAAGCATAGTTGGCGGTTAGACTGATACATTCAAAATTTATGTGAACAATTGCTTCTCCGGTTGCTGGAAATGTTCGCTGTTGTTAGGCGGTTTGGTACACCTGTACGTTTGCTTGCTTGTCTATCTGTCTGTCTGTCTGCTGTGTATTTGGCGGCAGATCCAACTCTCAAATTTGTTATGCGCACTGCACTTGGATGATGGGGAGAATGTTACTGGTGTAGTTTTGTGGTCGAGAATTGCGGTTGTTTGGTATGGCATTGTGGGCTACTCTTCAAATGAAATATTTGATGCTTTGTTGCATGTAAAACATTCATCAGTAATGTATTGAGTATTGAATGTATGCTACACGTGCGGCATTTTAATGTTCTTCCATTTGGCTTAGAAAATAATTTAAGTTATGCAAAAAAAAAAAATGTTGAGGATACATTCACTGCCATGCGAGAAAGAAGATTCTTTTTTAAGTTAAGTTCGAAGATGGGCTATATCGGACTATAACTTGATATAGCCCCCATATAGACCGATCCGCCGCTATAGGGTCTTAGGCCCATAAAAGCCACATTTATTATCCGATTTTGCTAAAAATTTGGGACAGTGAATTGTGTTAGACCCCTCGACATCCTTCATAAATTTTGCTCAGATCGGTCCAGATTTGAATATAGCTACCATATAGACCGATCCTCCGATTTAGGGTCTGCGGCCCATAAAAGCCACATTTATTATCCAATTTTGCTGAAATTCGGGACAGTGAGTTGTCTTAAGCCCTTCGACACCTTCTTTCAATTTGGCCCTGATCAGATCAGATTAAGATATATTCCGCCATATAGACCGATTGCTCGGATTTAGGTTTTGGGTCCATAAAAGGCGCTTTTATTATCCGATGTCACCTAAATTTGGGACAGTGAGTTAAGTAAAGCTTCATGACATAGTTCTGCATTATGGCACAGATCGGTTCAGATTCGGATATAGTTGCCATATAGACCGATCTGTCGATTTAAGGTTTTCGGGCCATAAAAGCCACATTTATTATCCGATTTTGGTGAAATTTGGGACAGTGAGTTGTGTTAGGCCCTTCGACATTCTTGGTCAATTTGGTTCAGATCGGTACAGATTTGGATATAGCTGCCATATGGACCGATCTCTCGATTTAAGGCTTTGGGCCCATAAAAGACGCATTTATTGTCCGATGTCGCTGAAATTCGGGACAGTGAGTTGTCTTAAGCCCTTCGACACCTTCTTTCAATTTGGCCCTGATCAGATCAGATTAAGATATATTCCGCCATATAGACCGATTGCTCGGATTTAGGTTTTGGGTCCATAAAAGGCGCTTTTATTATCCGATGTCACCTAAATTTGGGACAGTGAGTTAAGTAAAGCTTCATGACATAGTTCTGCATTATGGCACAGATCGGTTCAGATTCGGATATAGTTGCCATATAGACCGATCTGTCGATTTTAGGTTTTGGGGCCATAAAAGCCACATTTATTATCCGATTTTGGTGAAATTTGGGACAGTGAGTTGTGTTAGGCCCTTCGACATTCTTGGTCAATTTGGTTCAGATCGGTACAGATTTGGATATAGCTGCCATATAGACCGATCTCTCGATTTAAGGCTTTGGGCCCATAAAAGACGCATTTATTGTCCGATGTCGCTGAAATTCGGGACAGTGAGTTGTCTAAGCCCTTCGACACCTTTTTTCAATTTGGCCCTGATCGGTTCAGATTTCGATATAGCTGCCATATAGACCGATCCTCCGATTTAGGGTCTTATGCCCATAAAAGCCACATTAAATATCCGATTTTGATGAAATTTGGGACAGTGAGTTGTCTTAGACCCTTCGACATATTTCTTCAATTTGGCCCTGATCGGTTCAGATTTGGATATAGCTGCCATATAGACCGATTCCTCGAATTAAGGTTTTGGGTCCATAAAAGGGGCTTTTATTGTCCGATGTCACCGAAATTAGGGACAGTGAGTTAAGTAAAGCCCCTTGACATAGTTCTGCATTATGGCACAGATCGGTTCAGATTCGGATATAGTTGCCATATAGACCGATCTGTCGATTTTAGGTTTTGGGGCTATAAAAGCCACATTTATTATCCGATTTTGGTGAAATTTGGAACAGTGAGTTGTGTTAGGCCCTTCGACATTCTTCGTCAATTTGGTTCAGATCGGTACAGATTTGGATGTAGCTGCCATATAGACCGATCGGCCAATTTATGGTCTTAGGCCCATAAAGGACACATTTATTATCCGATTTTGCTGAAATTTGCTACAGTGAGTTGTGTTAGGCCTTTCGACATCCTTCGTCAATTTGGCTCAGATCGGTGCAGCTTTGGATATAGCTGCCATGTTAACCCGATCCTCAGATTTAGGGTCTTAGGCCCATAAAGGCCACATTTGTTATCCGATTTTGCTGAAATTTGGGACAGTTGTGTTAGGCCTTTCGACATCCTTCGTTAATTTGGCCCAGATCGGTGCAGATTTGGATATAGCTGCCATATAGACCGATCTGCCAATTTAGGGTCTTTGGCCCATAAAAGCCACATTTATTATCCGATTTTGCTGAAATTTGGGACAGTGAGTTGTGTTAGGCCCTCCGACATCCTTCGTCAATTTGGCCCAGATCGGTCCAGATTTGGATATAGCTGCCATATAGACCGATCTCTCGAATTAAGGTTTTTGCCCACAAAAGGCGCATTTTTTATCCGATGTCGCCGAAATTTGGGACAGAGAGCTATATTTAGCCCTTCGACATCCTTCGTTTATTTGGCCCAGATCGGTGCAGATTTGGATATAGCTTTCATATAGACCGATCCTCCGATTTTGGGTCTTAGGCCCATAAAAGCCACATTTGTTATCCGATTTTTCTGAAATTTGGGACAACAAGTTATGTTAAGCTTCTCGACATGCTTCGTCAATTTGGCCCAGATTGGTTCAGATTTGGATATAGCTGCCATATAGACCGATTTCTCGGATTAAGATTTTTGCCCATAAAAGGCGCATTTATTATCCGATGTCGCCGAAATTTGGGACAGTGAGCTATATTTAGCCTTTCGACATCCTTCGTTTATTTGGCCCAGATCGGTGCAGATTTGGATATAGCTGTCTTATAGACCGATCCTCCGATTTAGGGTATTCGGCCCATAAAAGACGCATTAATTGTTCGATATCGCCGTAATTTGGGACATTGATTTTGGTTAAACCCCTTTACATAGTTCTGCATTATGGGACAGATCGGCCAAGATTTGGATATTGCTGTCATATAGACCGATCTCTCGGTTTTAGGTTTTGGGTCCAGATAAAGCGCATTTATTGTCCGATGTCGCCGCAATTTGGGACAGTGTGTTGTGATAGGCCCTTCGACATCCTTCTTCAATTTCACTCAGATCGGTCCAGATTGGGATATAGCTGCCATATAGACCAATCTCTCGATTTAAGGTTTTGGGCCCATGAAAGGTGCATTTATTGTCCGATGATGCCGAAAATTGGGACAGAGAGTTAAGTTAACCCCCTCCACATATTTCTGCAATTTGGTCTAGATCGATCAAGATTTGCATATAGCTGCCATATAGACCGATATCTCTATTTAAATTTTCACTGGATTTTGTTGAATGGTGGTTTACATATGTACCCGAGGTGGTGCGTATCCAAAGCTCGGCCCGGCCGAACTTAACGCCTTTTTACTTGTTTTAAGAAGATATTTGAAGGTTTGAAGCATTGAATTTAATGATGGTGTCTTATTGTTTTTCATTAGAGTCTATATGCAATGGAATTTACTTTATCCGGTCCCCGTTTAAAATTACCTCATATAACAAAATGATTATTTGTTTCAATTTTGTAAAGGACTTGTTGTAGGAAAACCGCAAATAGACCACTTTACCACTGAAATTCCTTTTGTAAGTTTCAATTATACTTAACCGCATTCCCTTCTCTTTCACTGCACGCATTATTTTCTCACAAAGCCAAGTCAATTATCAGTTTTAGCTATTCGAAGACCATTACTGGCATATTTTTGAACTCTTATCCAAAGGCAATGCAATAAAATGGTAAACCATGTTCTTACCTACATTAAATTTTCAACAAACGAAAAAAAGAAAAGAAATATCAATTGCATGTCAACAGTATTTGTTTTTTTTTTTATTATATCTCACCTCAAAAAAGGCGTCTTTCCTATTCATGTTGTGGTCACTAGGGCAACAAGAGCTAGGCCTATACATCATTGTGGTAAACAATTAAAATTACATTTCTTGCCCCGCTTTTGAATGACTGACAGAGAGGTGATATAGACAGCAAGAACACCAACAATTTTTAATTATAGAACCCTTTTCACTTTGTTGGGTACTCTAGGGGAAATTATGTCAAATTCGGAAATGATCAAACATGAACGTGGATGGGTGTTGGTCTGGGTGTTATTTCTTTACCACCGTTCCCCTGAGAAGATGTTAACAAGTGTTTTTCCAAACATTATCAATGTATTTACTGTTTTCAAATCAACGCAGAGCACTCAATATGTGGAGATTTTGATTTGAATGACATTTGCTGGAGCTGTAGAGATGGCAAACCGTTGCTCAAATATTTATCAATGGGAAAATTTTTAATATTTACCAGCTTTTCGTCTTAGGTCTGTGTGGATTAATTGATAGATAGATCTTAATTCTAGAGAAAGTTTAGGCCATGCGTAAATATTTATTCAAATGGTAGCACGGGCACATTTCATTAACTGCAGACAGAAGGCCGTCATCATGCCATGCCATGCCAAGTCAGGGCACATCACACGCATGCGTTTGTGTCTTAAGTCTTTCGTTTGTTACGCACGCCAAAAGGAAATGGGATTGCGTGGTAATGCAACATCAACACACCATCCCTTGATAGATCGATGGCACATCTAACTGTCTGCAGACAAGTCGGAAAAGACAATTGCAATGCAGTGAATGCAGAGAATAAGAAGTCTGAGACGAAGCATGCAGAAGAATTTCAAATGATGATCATTAATGGTGCAATATGGGGGCCCAGTTTTATGGGATCATCATCATTTGGGTGTTTATTGAAAAAATATCTACAATGAGATTGTAGTGGCATACAAAGAAAGTACTTTCGGTCAATATTTGTTCATGTGGCAGTTTGTTTGATATCTTATGTATGTGGAATGCATGTTTGTGTCTTAAGTCTATTGTTTAAGCTCTGGGCAAGAAGGTTCAAAATTTAACTGCCAATGCATAGGCATGGGGCAAAGTTGGTTCGTTTCAACTGCCAAAGGACAAGTGTTCCGTAAGGTGTTAATGGAATGCCATCAATAAAGAGCCTGTGTGTTTGTTGACAGTAATGCGACAATAATCAATAACAATGTTCTTGCCGATTACCTATGGTCTTTTGTTCTTCTTCTGAGAATATAGCCCAAATTTGTAGCGTTATTTATGATCCATGGTAAGCCATTGTTTGTTACCTTAACGATAATGCATTACATTGTTTGTTTATGGTGCCACGTAAATCATTAGCTGTTGACAACACATTTGATGGACCATATCACCATATTTTTCTTGACTACTTTGCATGGGTATCTATTTGACTCCATGCTATTAGAATTCTTATCAGAGGTGTCAACGTTTTCGTTGAAATCAAAGTTTCTGACATAATAAATCTGTGAATCAGTGTCGTATATTTGATGGCATTATAAAATGGTTTATTGACATTGTGGGGTGTTAAAAGGGCTAACACTTTTATTTGTTCAAAGAATTCCGACGTTATTTAAACATGGGCCGTTTCATTTGAAAAGAGGTAAGTTAGGCGGGCCATAAAAACTATTATCCAAATAATTGGGTTATAAAATTAAATGGGTACATAGAGAAGTAAAATATGTAAAATTGGAAGATGTTGTTCTTATCCTTCACCACCACTTTCAAAAAGCTATTGGGTTGCCCAAAAAGTAATTGCGGATTTTTTAAAAGAAAGTAAATGCATTTTTAATAAAACTTAGAATGAACTTTAATCAAATATACTTTTTTTACACTTTTTTTTCCAAAGCAAGCTAAAAGTAACAGCTGATAACTGACAGAAGAAAGAATGCAATTACAGAGTCACAAGCTGTGAAAAAATTTGTCAACGCCGACTATATGAAAAATCCGCAATTACTTTTTGGGCAACCCAATATGTAATACATTGTATGGAGCTCAGAAGAATATGAACCATGTGTATAAGTAAGTAAGCCAGAGGATTCGTATCCCATTCAATGAAGCTTCTTAGATGCATATGCCTTGATGACAATCCAATGTCTTAACATTGGAGACTCCTTAATTTTATGGAAATTTAGCTGAAATATGAAGAACACCACTCCAAATACAGACTGGATTAATTCCAAATTAAAGGCTGATTGTAATACCTTCCATCAAAGGATGGGGGTAAAATAACTTCATCACTATGTTCATTCGTTTATCGAAAAAAACGCTACATTTTTAGGGAACAAAGCAATATGCTTATAACTTTGCACAAATACTTCATATTTGTGTAAATTGGCTGGGATTTCAAATGGGTCAAATCGGTAATTTTTATGCAATACTAAAATCTTTTAAGGGTGGGGACACTTCGCCCTGAATGCGGATATCGAATTCGTGCCATTGTAGCCTATGACGCTGAACGCATTAGAATGCTGGCGAGAACATCGGACAAAGCGGTGTTTAACCCCTCTTAATGTTGGGGACATTTGCGAGGTACAATGCCATGCATGGTCATTTAAAAAATTTTCCCCAAAGTGGTGTCGCACTGCGGGACGCCGTTCGCACTCGGCTATAAAAAAAGTTCCTTATCATTGAGTTTAAACTTGAATCGTAAAGCACTCATTGATGTGTGAGAATTTGCCCATTCTCGGTTCCTGGTGGTAATGTTCTTCCTTAGGGTAATATACTCATTAGGGGAGGGATGGCACCTCCGACAATTCGACTCAGATATGGATATCACATTCGTGCTGCACTTCCATATGCCTTTAATTTGAGCCCCATATTGCCATGGCCGGTAAATATGAATCGTTTGGAGGGTGTTTTGGGGGAGGGGTGGCCAACGCCATTTTGCACTGAAAATAGATATCAAATTCGTTCTTCATTCCCAACGGAAATGAAGTTCAATTTAGGGGGTGCTTTAGGGCTTACCCCAAAACAATTGGCTCCAAAATTGGATATCAAATTCGTTTTCTACTCCCAAATACCTTTCATTTGAGTCCAATATTGTCATAATGGGTCAAATAACCCATTCGACGTATTTTAGGGAGGGAAAACGCCACCTAGATTTTAACGAAAATTTTAATGTGGTGGGTGGGCCCGCTGGGTACTTGGACCCAAATTTGAATACCATAATCGTTTTCTAGTCTCCAATGCCTTTATGTGATACCCTTATTGTGCCCATCGGACCAATGTCTGTTTGGGGGAGTTTAGGGATTGGGAAGGCTCTATGGTTACTTAGACTCAAATTTTAATACCATTATCGTATTCTACTCTCCAATACCTTTCATTAAATACCTATATTGTCCCGATCGATCCACTTTTGATTTTGGATTGTGTTTTTGGCATGAGGGGGAGGGTCCGTCCCCCTTCCGATACTGAACTGAAATATGTGGAGGGGCTTACCTAACTCTCGGTCCCAAATTTCGGCAACATCGGACAATAAATGCGCCTTTTATGGGCCCAAAACATTAAATAGAGAAATCGGTCTATATGGCAGCTATATCCAAATCGGGACCGATCTGAGCCAAATTGACGAAGGATGTCGAAGGGCCGAACACAACTCACTGTCCCAAATTTCAACAAAATCGGATAATAAATGTGGCTTTTATCGGCCTAAGACCCTAAATCTGAGGATCGGTCTATATGGGGGCTATATCAAGATATAGTCCGATATAGCTCATCTTCGAACTTTACCTGCTTATGGACAAAAAAAGAATCTGTGCAAAATTTTAGCTCAATATCTCTATTTTTGAAGACTGTAGCGTGATTTCAACAGACAGACGGGCAGGCGGACGGACATGTCTAGATTGTTTAGATTTTTACGCTGATCTAGAAAACGGAATGATAAATGAATATATGCCCCCATCCTTCGGTGGTGGGTATAAAAATTAGGTCCATGTAATGGGAGGTCGCTCCACCACCAAACACCCCCTAAAATGGGCATATCAGACTACCGCATGCTATATGGGATACAAATGAAATATATTTGGGAGTAGATTAAAAATATGACATTAAAATTTGCGTTCAGGTCAAGGTGGCGATTTTCCCCCTAAAAATACGTCAAATATGTAAATTAACCCATTATGGCAAAATGGGACTCAAATGAAAGGTATTTGAGAGTAGAAAATGAATTTGATATCCAATTTTGGGGGTACACCCTACATCACCCCTTAAACCGACCATTATTTCCGACTATAGCAATATGAGCTCAAATTAACGGTATTTGGGAATAAAGAACGAATTTGATATGAATTTTCAGGTCAAAGTGCCGGTGGCCGCCCCAGCGCCAAAACACCCTCCAAACGGTTCATACTATTTGGGGCTCAAAGTAAAGAGATCTGGGGGTATACAAAAATGCAAATGCAAATTTTGCCCATGAACATTCCACTAAGGAACAGTGGAAGTGTACACGAATTTGATATTCATATTTGGGTAGAAATGTCTCCTCTAAAAAGTATTTCTCATTACCCTTATTTCAAAAATACCAGATCTCGGAGATTGGTAATGCCTTCGTTCGACCAATCACGACAATATAGACCCATGTGTTTGGGGAGCCGCCGCACCCCAAAATACCTCCCTATTATATAAAAGCTATTTGGGGTGGAAATTTATTGATCGTCATTCACAACTTATCTACCGCTCATGCCATTATGGGACTCATATGATATATTGGGTTGCCCAAAAAGTAATTGCCGATTTTTTGAAAGAAAGTAAATGCATTTTTAATAAAACTTAGAATGAACTTTAATCAAATATACTTTTTTACACTTTTTTTCTAAAGCAAGCTAAAAGTTACAGCTGATAACTGACAGAAGAAAGAATGCAATTACAGAGTCACAAGCTGTGAAAAAATTTGTCAACGCCGACTATATGAAAAATCCGCAATTACTTTTTGGGCAACCCAATTCGTGCTCTACTTTCGGAAAGTAGAGCACGAATCTTATGTTTACTTAAATGGCCAAGTGACCACCCCCGAAATACCCCCTAAACCCGAAATATTTTACAATACGGTAATATGCGACTCAAAAGAAGGGCATTTGGAAGTAGAGTAAAAATTTACCCAGAAACTGAGCAGGGGCAAACTTCTCACACATCAATGAGTGCTTGCCGATTCAAGTTGAGTTTATCAACGATAAGGGATCTTTTTTATAGCCGAGTCCGAACGGCGTGCCACAGTGCGACTTCCCTTTGTGGAGAATTTTTTACATGACCCTGCATGGCTTGGTACCTCGCAAATATCGCCCGTATTAAGAGGGGATAACCACCGCTTTAAATTTTGTCCAAAGTTCCGCCAGGATTCGAACGCAGGCGTTCAGCGTCATAGGCGGACATAGGCTACATTAGGACAAATTCGATATCCACTTTGAGGGCGAAGTGTCGCCACCCTAAAGAGATATTAAAGAGTTAAAGAAGGCGCAGCGGAGCGGGCCCTGTCCAGCTAGTTCCATATAAAGTAAAAGAAGGTGCAGCGGAGAGGGCCCGGTTCAGCTAGTAAGCGCATAAAAAACTAATTCACCGATTTGATTTCTGCATCTTCTGGAAGCAATTCATTGAACGATTCGGTTTCTTGGAAATTAGCCTCGTTCTTCATTTAATCCAATCCAATTTGTATATATTGGCTTTCTAACATGGTGTCTCATGGTGATCTGCTTATGATCTCCTACTTGAATATATTATAGAGAAATTGTTACCTACAATACCATCACGTAGCCAACTTTCCTGACAATATTTAGATAAATGGAAAGTAAGTTCGAATATGATACTTTACTCTGCCTTCCCAAATATTATTATTCCTGACACTAGTTCAAAGATTCATTTATCTCATGGATTCGAAATTGTTTGCTCAACACACAACCGCTTTCAGCATTCAACCAAATGTCTCCATTGAAGACGAAAGCAAAACGAAATATAAGCGGCAACTTTTTTCTTTTTGTTTTCTTGTTTTATGAGCCATAAACATAAAGTACATCCCACATTTTAAAACCAAATAATACTAACTAATTGAATTATTTCAATTAATTTGAACAAATCTTTTCCACCTCCTGTGATGTGGACACAAACACACAACTGAAATGAAATGAAATGGCAACATTGTTGCCAGCTAGTCTTGACTGCTGTTGCAACAGCAACAGCATCGCGTTTCAAACACCTATTAAATTAATAGGTTTTTCATTTTTCTTGCGATTTTTTTTTTTTTTTGTTGCGTTGCCCATAGAGGGAGATGAGTTAATAAATTGTTTAAGTGTTTAAAAACACAGCCAAATCGCATAAAAGTATCTCGAGGAATTTCTATGATCCGGTAGGCGGGAAATACGGCAAACCCTGTTCTCCTGGAGTGGGCACAGGAATCTCATATGATTTGGTTCAACCATATTGACTGCACTTGGGATACTGCTCTATGGGTTTTGTTCTGCTCTTCTTCTTTGTAGAAATTGCCTTTGGTGCTGCGTCTTGTAATGGGCAATATTTAATAAATTAATGTGTAAACATTTAGATAAAAGTCAAATATTTTGCTAATGTTTTGCTATGAAATGCCCACCATCATCATTGGGTAGTTAACCACTGAAGTGGAGGCGCTGTGTTAGCAAAAAATCGAAAGATTGCGCCAAGCAACTCTTCACTTTCAGAGAAATGCGAACAACATATTTGTTGGCTGGAGATGATGGTTGAACAATTTGAGCATGCTTAAGGCTGTTTGCACTTCTTAAAATTAATTTTGTTTCATTTTAGTTGCCTAGTTATAAAGCGCTATGACCATAAAAAGTTGCCTAATGGGTAGGCGTATGATGGACAAACAAAAGACTTAAGAAACGAACATTACTGCTACTGTCCTTATGGCATAGAATTGCATAGTATTTGGGTACAAGCAATGAAATTACTCTCTACTTAGATTTACTTGAGTTATGTGTAGAAACAAAAGAAGATCGATTTAACCAATTAAAATTCAACAGTGGCGAGCTTTAAGTGCTTGTGTATGTACTACATGATTTTACACAGAGATATGTGCATGTCACTTTTGCACGCTGAATTTTTAATTGAAAAATATTTGTCACCCTCGGTTTAATAGCACTGAAGCACATTGAAAAGGCAAAACAAATAATAAAAGCATTAATATTCCCTTTCGATGGATTGTATTTCTAAATACTGGCAAGAGCTGACAACACACGGACAGACAGACAGACCAACGTTTAGATAGTAAATTTAAGGTTAGGTGTAAAATTTATAAATTATCCAATAAAAATGTGTATAATTCCTTCCAGGTTCCCTGTCAAGATTTTTATACCTACCAACGAAGGATGGGGGGATATTCCTATTTGTCATTCCGTTTGCAACGCTTTGAAATATCCATTTCCGACCCTATAAAGTATATATATTCTTGATCAGCGTAGAAATCCAAGACGATCTAGCCATGTCCGTCCATCTCTCCGTCCGTTCGTCTGTCTGTCTGTCGAAATCACGCTACAGTCTTTAACCAATAAGGAAAGGCAAAAGTCGGGCGGTGCCGACTTTATAATACCCTACACCCACCCTATAAACACAAAAGGGGGGCTACATCTAATTCTGAAACAAATTTGATGTATCCAGAAAATCGGGCGATATATATATACATATATATCTGAACAGATTTTTATGAAATTAACCAGTAGTATCGAGAGTCATAAGAAAATCCTTCCTATCGAATTTCGAGAGAATCGGTTAACAAATGACCATTTTATTGCTGTATTACTGCAAATCGGACAAACATATAAATGGGAGCTATATCCAAATCTGAACCTATTTCTACAAAAATTTGCCAATAATATTGAGAGTCATAAGAAAATCCTTCCTGTCGAATTTCGAGAGAATCGGTTAACAAATGACCATTTTATTGCATTATTACTGCAAATCGGGCGAAAATATATATGGGAACTTTATCCAAATCTGAACCGATTTTTATCAAATTCAACAGTAATATCGAGAGTCATAAGAAAGTTCTTCCTGCCAAATTCCAAGAGAATCGGTTAACAAATGACCATTTTATTGGTGTATTACTGGAAATCGGACAAACATATATATGGGAGCTATATCCAAATCTGAACCGATTTCTATGAAATTCATTCGTTATATCGAGAGTCATAAGAAAATCCTTCCCAACAAATTTCAAGAGAATCGGTCGACAAATGACCATTTTATTGCTTTATTACTTCAAATCGGACGAAAATATATATGGGAGCTATATCCAAATCTGAACCGATTTCTATGAAATTCATTCGTTATGTCGGGAGTCATAAGAAAATCCTTCCCAACAAATTTCAAGAGAATCGGTCAACAAATGACTATTTTACTACTGTATTACTGGAAATCGGACGAACATATATATGGAAGCTATATCCAAATCTTAACCGATATTTTCCATTTTCAATAGGCTTTGTCTATAGGCCGAAAAACGTGCTCATAACAAATTTGAAGACGATCGGATAAAAATGGCGACCTGTAGTTTGTACACAAATTAACATGGACAGACGGACAGACAGACATACGGACGGACATAGCTAAATCGAATCAGAAAGTGATTCTTTTCCCTATGGGTGTTCCATAATACCCTGTACCACAGTAGTGGTGTAGGGTATAAAAATAGAGATATTGAGCTGAAACTTTGCACAGATTTTTTTTTTTTTGTCCATAAGCAGGTTGAGTTCAAAGATGGGCTATATCGGACTATATCTTGATATAGCCCCAATAAAGACCGATTCGCCGATTTAGGGTCTTTGGCCCATAAAAGCCCCATATATTATCCGATTTTATTGAAATTTAAGACAGTGGGTTGTGCTAAGCCCCTCGACATCCTCCGTCAATTTGGTCCAGATCGGTCCAGATTTGGATATAGCTTCCATATGGACGCATCCTCCACTTTAGGGTCTTAGGCCCATAAAAGCCACATTAATTTTCCGATTTAGCAGTAATTTTGGACAGTGAGATAAGTTAGGCTCCTCGACACCCTTCGTCAATTTGGCCTAGATCAGTCCAGTTTTGGATATAGCTGCCATATAGACTGATTTCTCGATTTAAGGTTTTGGGCCCATAAAAGGCGCATTTATTATCCGATGTCGCCGAAATTTGGGACAGTGAGTTATGTTTAGTCCCTCGACATCTCCCTGGAATATGGCACAGATCGGTTGAGATTTGGATATAGCTGCCATATAGACCGATCTCACTATTTAAGATTTTTGGCGCATAAAATGCGTATTTATTGTCCAATTTCGCTGAAATTTGGGATAGCGAGTTGTGTAAAGCCCTTCGACATCTTATTGGAATATGGCACAGGTCGGTTCAGATTTCGATATACCTGTCATATACATCGATCTCTCGATTTAAAGTCTTGGGCCCATAAAAGGCGCATTTATTGTCCGATGTCGCCAAAATTTGGGACAGTGAGTTATGTAAGGCCCCTCGACATTGTTCTGGAATATGGCACAGATCGGTTCAGATTTGGATATAGCTGCCATATAGACCGATCTCTAGATTTAAGGTCTTGGGCCCATAAAAGGGGCATTTATTATCAAATTTCGCCGAAATTTGGGACAGTGATTTGTGCAAGGCCCCTCGACGTCTTCCTAAAATATGGCACAAATCGGTTCAGATTAAGATATAGCTGTCATATACAGCGATCTCTCGGTTTAAAGTCTTGGCCCCATAAAAGGCACATTTATAATCCGATTTCGCTGAAATTTGACACAGTGACTTATGTTAGGCTTTTCGACATCCGTGTCGTTTGTGGTTCAGATCGGTCTATATTTGAATATGGCTGCCACAAATACCAACATTTTGTTGTACAAATTGAATAATGACTTGTACTTATTAGACCACTAAATATACGTGTCGAATTTGGTACCAAAGTTTTGCCCATCCAAACTTAACGCCTTTTTACTTGATTCTGGAACATCTTTTTCACTCCCAAATCTTAGTGCTCTTATTCAGCATAAGTAATTTACAATTGCCAAAAATTGGTAATCAATTTGTCAATAGCTAAGGGGAAAGTGAAGAACATGACCTGAGGGCTTGAACTGAATTAAAATTCAACATTCAAAAACATTTTCCACGCTCTGAATGGACATTTGTCAGTGACTCAAAAGTAATTTTTTGATACTTATCAAAAATAATGAAATAAACTTTAACAATTATTTGTAATTTCCAAATTCAACAAAGCAAAGTGTGAAGTTTTTGGGCTGTCCATCTCCTTCATCTGATTCAAAATCTAATTGCAGTAAAAAGGAACAAAAAAACTTCCTAGTCATTTTATAATTGGCTAACGAAAAATGTCTCTGCATATGAATGGCCTGAAAAAAGTTTACTCACCCCTCGCATGATTTTGAACATATTAATTTTTTTTCGCATTCAATAACTACACCCGGTTTGTGTGTTTATTTGGTGGTGGTTTCGCAGAAAATAATTTTAGCTTTTAGGCTGATTCTTATCAATGTTATGGTCAAGACCATACCAACCACACCAAAAAATGTTCTGAAGGCAACTTAAAATAAAAACAAACAAACTAATGAATGAAAAAAAAAAAAAACGCGCTCATAGTGTCGTACTATGTTGTACTTCAACTTGTACTCGTACTTAGTTCACATTTTGGGGGATTTGCCAAAAACAAAAAAGCACCGGCTATCTGATGATAAAACAATGATCCGCTAAAGAACTTTTTGCATGGATGTGGAAAATAAAAGGAAGTTTATTGTTTCGGTCATTCTGCCATACTAGTCTGTCTCCCCAATACCCATAGACAACGAACAGCGACGACGAAAATAATACCCAAAAAACAATTGAAACCGATAAGAAGAATAGAAGTTTTACTCCAGAAAACATCATACAAGAACAAAAACAATTTTCTAAAGTTTTAGGAAAAAAAGTTGCTACGAAACGTGAGAATATCATATTCTCAATACACAAGTTTCAATAACACATTCAGGTTAATTTAACACTGTGTAACAATATTGGATCTTATAATTGGACCCAAAAGATTACACATTTTTCTTAAACATTAACCGATTGAAAGTGTAGCCAAACTCGAAGAGCTTTTTCGTTAAAAAAAAGTTTCAAACAAATCGTTACGGTAGAAAGTTATGTGCATTTAAGTGTTTAAAAAATTACTAGAGGTCAATTATAAACCGCAATAGCCCACCCTTTGTTATAAACAGGGTGGTCAAACTACAAACCGTTATAAGATTGCAAAAGGATCAGTCCTCAAGTTTCAAAGTTAACAAGTAAAAAGGCGTTAAGTTCGGCCGGGCCGAACTTTGGATACCCACCACCTCGGGAATATATGCAAACCAACTTTCATCAAAATTCGGTGGAAATTTCATACCTTATGTCCCATATCAGTTATATCAAAATACGTTCCGATTTGGACCAAATACTAAAAGTACACTAGCTATATCTAAAAATAAACCGATCTGAACCATATACGACACGGATGTCGAAAAGCCTAACATAAGTCACTGTGTCAAATTTCAGTGAAATCGGATTATAAATGCGCCTTTTATGGGGCCAAGACCTTAAATCGCGATATCGGTCTATATGGCAGCTATATTCAAATCTCGACCGATCTGGGCAAAATTGAAGAAGGACTTCGAAGAGCCTAACCAAACTCACTGTCTCAAATTTCAGCGACATCGGACAATAAATGCGTCTTTTATGGCCCCAAAACCTAAAACGTAGATATCGGTCAATATGGCAGCTATATCCAAATCTGAACCGATCTATGCGATATTGCAGAAATATGTCAAGGGGTTTAACTTAACTCACTGTCCCAAATTTCAGCAAAATCGGATAATAAATAAGCATTTTATGGGCCCAAAACCATAAATCAAGAAATCGGTCTATATGGCAGCTATATCCAAATCTGAACCGATCTGGGCCAAATTAAAAAAAAATGTCGAAGGGCATAACACAACTCACTGTCCCAAATTTCAGCAAGATGGGATAATAAATGTAACTTTTATGAGCCTTAGACCCTAAATCGGAGGATCGGTCTATATGGCAGCTATATCCAAATGTGGACCGATCTGAGCCAAATTGACGGAGGACGTCGGAGGGCCTAACACAACTCACTGTCCCAAATTTCAGCAAAATCAGATAATAAATGTGGCTTTTATTGTCCTATGACCCTAAATTGGCATATCGGTCTATATGGCAGCTATATCCAAATGTGAACCGATCTGAGCCAAATTGACAAAGGACATTGAAGGACCTAACACAACTCACTGTCTTAAATTTCAGCAAAATCGGCTAATAAATGTGGCTTTTATGGGCATAAGACCCTAAATTGGCATATCGGTCTATATGGCAGCTATATCCAAATCTGAACCGATCTGAGTAAAATTGACGGAGGATGTCGATGGGCCTAACACAATTCACTGTACCAAATTTCAGCAAAATCGGATAATAAATGTGGCTTTTATTGGCCTAAGACCCTAAATCGGCCGATCGGTCTATATGGGGGTTATATCAAGATATAGTCCGATATAGCCCATCTTCGAACTTAACCTGCTTATGGACAAAAAAAGAATCTGTGCAAAGTTTCAGCTCAATATCTCTATTTTTAAAGGCTGTAGCGTGATTTCAACAGACAGACGGACAGACGGATGGACATGTCTAGATCGTCTTAGATTTTTATGCTGATCAAGAATATATATTCTGTATAGGGTCGGAAATGGATATTTCGATGTGTTGCAAACGGAATGACAAAATTAATATACCCCCATCCTTCGGTGGTGGGTATAAAAAGGTTTGCAATTGAATGCTGAAATAGTTTTGGCCAGAAAATCAAGATGTTGAGACCAATGTGCGCCTGCAGGTTTGCAAAAGATGCGGGATATGCAGTCCATTCGGGCCTATATTTGGAACTACGCCGCCAAAGTCGCGTTAAGGCTGAGTGAGTTCGGCATGCTGAAGGTGGATCAGTGAGGCCACAGTTCCATTCTGTATGATATGGATGCAGAGAGTAGACTGAGGAGGATTTCCGACTGTCTGGCACCGGTACCAATTACTCACAAAACAACAACCATTACTCAAGAAACTCGAATAACGGCTGTTGTTGTTGAAAATACATTTTCACATGGAGGTGACGATCCTCGTCAAGCTCCTGTAGGTGAGCAAGCCCGTACCAGTCCAATGGACCGATCGCCGCTGGCCATTGGTTATTTAAAGGCTCCAATAACTCGCCTTGTCATATCGAGCATCATAGGCACTCAGTATTTGTGAAAGAGCCGGTGCCACTCGACCTCTCACTGAGACTCGCCCCTCGATACCACTGACTGCCTTTGCAGCTACTCCGTATGGAGCATTCCATTATCCGCAACCTGTGGACGCGTTAAAGTGCATGGCCGATTGTTTGGAGTTCCTAGATAGGCTCCGAGAACATGATCTGACGCTGCCTTGGATTCCCGGATATGAAGGGATTCCAGGAAATTTGGGGGCGAATAGGTATAGGAGCTCCGAATAGGCCAGGAGCTCCGGGCGAACCAGTCACCGGTCTTGCTGCGTGCCATTTGTCGAGCTATTGAATACAGTAGAAGATATGGCCAGAGTGGCGTCGGTGGAAAGATGGGACACAATAGATGGTTGCCGAACCCTTGGGGCGCTCTGGCCTTTCATCGACTGGAGCACGACGAAGCAGATACTGGCGTTCGATAAGAGGTCAATGAGTACCTTAACAGTGGTCAAACACGGTCACGGTATCATAGGCCGCATGGCGTCTCGAATAAGAATGCCGGACAATAACTTCTGCAAGAGTAGCCTTGATGAGGAGGAGACTATCGAACAATTGCTATATTCATGTCTGGGACTGCAGGAACACAGGCTCTCCTTTCTGGGATCCAGTTCATCTGACATCTGGGTGATCTTGAGAACGTATCTCTGGGAATTTTCCTGAGATTTGTTAATGGGACGGAATGGTTCTGACGGGGGAAGCCATAAGCTCAGGCGAAGGCTCATTCGTGTTTGCGTTGGGATGTGCGTTTGGTCTCGGTGCCCAGAAGCTGAGACTAGCCTCTGCTTATCCAGTTATACAGAGTAAAACTGGACAGTCCTGGAGAGTAGTAATCAGAATTAACTGGATAACGTCCTTCTTCAGAATGCTGAGCTACCTCAGCTTAAGCAGAATTTTTGCGGTTATGCAGTTCCAAATATAGGTTTCATATTCTGCATCGCTCCAAATCTGGGGTGTGGACTACATCAATTTGATGATTCTTACTCAGACCACTCAATGGACCTACTGCAACTCCCTGATGCGGGTTCACTGCCTTCCATCTCAGGTTTCGGATTTGCCGCATATCTTTTCAGCTCAGTTTCTAATCGAGGGATAAGTCTAGGTATTTCGCTTTCTCGACAATTGCAGAATGATCCTGTCCAGATCCGGTAGTCTTAAAACAGGTATCTGGTATCCGATCCTATTTTGTGTATCCGAGTGCAAATCACAAACTTCGATTTCCTTGGCTTAGTCGTCAACCCATTTCTCATAACCCACCACGGAAGTCTTATCAGTGACCCTTCCATGATCTCGCTCATCACGAGGTTCCAGAGAATCGGCAAAAACATCAATTTGACCCCATTTGTCATCCGCATTCTGACCATACCATTCCCCAAATAAGCCAGAGACCTCCGCCTCCTAAACGACAGAAACATTGATTGTAAAGACAGCCCCTCCAGATTTTACGATATTTTTTACCACCGACCTCATACTGATTGGAGACCACCGTAGCGCAGAGGTTACCATGTTCACCTATGACACTGAACGCCTGAGTTCGTGTCCTGGAGGGAATATGAAAAAAGAATGTTCAGTGTTGGTTGGCCCCTCCTAATGCTGGCGACATTTGTGAGATACTTTGCCATGTAAAAATTTCTCCCCAAAGAGGTGTCGCATTGCGGTAAGCTGTTTGGACTCGGCTATAAAGAGGAGTTCCCTTAACATTGGGCTTAAAATTTAATCGGACTGTACTAGAAATCACGCTACAGTCTTCAAAAACAGAGATATTGAGCTGAAACTTTGCACAGATTCTTTTTTTGTCCATAAGCAGGTTAATCTCGAAGATGGGCTATATCGGACTATATCTTGATATAGCCCCCATATAGACCGATCCGTCGAATTAGGGTCTTAGACCCATAAAAGCCACATTTATTATCCGATGTTGTTGAAATTTGGGATAGAGAGTTGTGTTATGCCACTCAACGTCCTTCTTCAATTTGACCCAGATCGAACCAAATTTGGATATAGCTGCCATATAGACCGATCCTCAGATTTAGGGTCTTAGGCCAATAAAAGCCACATTTATTGTCTGATTTTGCTGAAATTTGAGACAGTAAGTTGTGTTAGACCCCTCAAAATCCTTCTTCATTTTCACTCAGATCGGTCCAGATTTGGATATAGCTGCCATATAGACCGATCATCCGATTTAGGGTCTTAGGCCCATAAAAGCCACATTTATTATCCGATTTTGGTGAAATTTAGGACAGTAAGATATGTTAGGCCCCTCGACATTCTTCTTTAATTTCACTCAGATCGGTTCAGATTTGGATGTAGCTGCCATATAGACCGATCCTCCGATTTAGGGTCTAAGACCCATAAAACCACATTTATTATCCGATTTTGCTGAAACTTTGGACAGTTAGTTCTCCTTGGCCCTTCGATGTCATTCGTTAATTTGGCCTAGATCGGCTCAGATTTGGATATAGCTGCCATATAGACCGATCCTCCGATTTAGAGTCTTAGCCCAATGAAAGCCACATTTATTACCCGATTTTGCTAAAATTTGGGACAAGGAGTTGTGTTATGCCCCTCAATATCCTTTGTCAATTTGCTCCAGATCGGTCCAGATTTGGATATAGCTGCCATATAGACCGATCCTCCGATTTGGGGTCTTAGGCCCATAAAAGCCATATTTATTATCCGATTTTGGTGAAATTTAGGACAGTGAGTTGTGTTGGACCCTTCAACAATCTTCGTCAATTTGGCCCAGATCGGTCCAGATTTGGGTATAGCTGCCATATAGACCGATTCTCCAATTTGGGGTCTTAGGCCCATAAAAGCCACATTTGTTATACGATTTTGCTAAAATTTGAGACAAGGAGTTGTGTTAGGCCCTTGAATATCCTTCGTCAATTTGGCCCAGATCAGTTCAGATTTGTATATAGCTGCCATATAGACCGATCCTCCGATTTAGGGTCTTAGGCCCATAAAAGCCACATTTGTTATACGATTCTGCTGAAATTTGGGCCAGTGAGTTGTGTTAAGCCCTTCGACATCATTCTTCAATTTCACTCAGATCGGTCCAGATTTGGATGTAACTGCCATATAGACCGATCCTGCGATTTAGGGTCTTAGGCCCATAAAAGCCACATTTGTTATCCGATTTTGCTGAAATTTTTGACAGTGAGTTGTGTTAGGCCCCTCGACATCCTTCGTCAATTTGGCCCAGATCGGTCCAGATTTGGAAATAGCTGCCATATAGACCGATCCTCCGATTTAGGGTTTTAGGCCCATAAAAGCCACATTTATTATCCGATTTTGCTGAAATTTGGCCCGGCCGAACATAGTTGGTGGAGTTCAAGTTGCGCTCGTTCCATAAACTTTAAACCTATCATGTTGCATGGTGTAATGGAATAACTGCGGCATGCCTTGTTCTTAAGCTTTGCTTTGCCATATTCAATTTAACAGTCAATCCGTTGCGCTATGGGACGGCCTTTGTTGTTGTTGTTCTTGTTGCTGTTAGGGATAATTGTTTAATCATTGCATGCCTTGCCAATGTGCGTCAACAGCCTCAAGTGCGTATATGTCTCCGTCCACGTCCACGTCCGTGGCAGTGTTTATGTGTGAAAAGTCTTTTTTGATTGTCTCTGATTGTTTGCGCGGCCACAGATGGCAGCAACGTCTAGAAGTTGTGTTTATTTCATTAAAATGAAAAATACTTAATTTGATAATAATTGTTATCAAACACTTGGTCTTTTTCCGCCTCAGCCAAGTCAAATGGCAAACGCTTTGTCTTAGTGCGCAAGTGTGTATGTGCGTGTGTGACTGCGTGTGGCAGCTTTGAGGGATATCAAAATATTTTGATGTTGTTTAGAAAATTCTGTCAGAGATTGAAATCTCTCCATCATTTTGCAATTTTCTGTTTAATCCCTGGTACATGCTTCAAACTTCCCATCCATCCACACCACAGCCAGCCAAAAGGTCAATCAACTTTTAATTTTAATAATTTTTCCCAAGCAAAGAAATTATATAATTTGAGTGAAAGAATTTCTTTTGATTAGTTAATGAACGATGTTGGGGCAGAGAATGGGGCAGAACAAAGAAACGGCAAAGATTGTGGCATTTTGACTTGCTGTGCTTGGCAATATGAGTATGTGCCAATAACGCTTGTGTCTTAAGTCTTTTGATATATTGTTGAATAATGACTTGAATTAAATTCACATTTCTTTAGTTTAGCACAATTTAGCACAATTCGACACACATATTTATTTCGCAAAAAACTGATGAATGAAACGAAGTATGTGTTTGATATGATTGATTATAATTACTATTGGGAGGATTTAGAATGGTATGCTTGATATGACCACTTTTTGAATTGACTATTGCTCCGAGTCAATTAAGAAACGATGTCCAAGCTGCACGAATGTAATCTACCGGTATTTTGGCCTTCTCCAGTACAATGCCTTATTTCAGCGCATCAATACTGGAATATTTTTATACTCACCGAAGGATAGGGGTATATATTAATATTGTCATTCCATTTGCATAACATTGAAATATCCATTTCCCAACTATAAAGCACATATTGGGTTGCCAAAAAGTAATTGTCGGTAATATAGACGGCGTTGACAAATTTTTTCAACGGCTTGTGACTCTGTAATTGCATTCTTTCTTCTGTCAGTTATCAGCTGTTACTTTAAGCTTGCTTTAGAAAAAAAGTGCGCGAAATTTTGTTTACATTTGTTTGTTTGGCGTCAATTTTAGTATGGGTACCACATGTATTGAAAGAAATTCATTTAACAAACCGAATCAAAGCTTGTGATATGCACCTTAAACGCAATGAATTCGATCCGTTTTTAAAACGAATGATAACTGGAGATGAAAAATGGATTGTTTACAATAACGATAGTCGAAAACGATCATGGTCCCAGCATGGTGAACCAACTCAAACCACTTCAAAGGCTGATATCCACCAAAAGAAGCTTATGCTGTCTGTTTGGTGGGATTGGAAGGGTGTGGTATATTTCGAGCTGCTTCCAAGGAACCAAACAATTAATTCGGATGTTTACTGTCAACAATTGGACAAATTGAATACAGCCATCAAGGAGAAGCGACCAGAATTGGTCAATCGTAAAGGTGTCCTATTCCACCAGGACAACGCTAGACCGCACTCATCTTTGGTCACTCGCCAAAAACTGAGTGAGCTTGGCTGCGAACTTTTGATGCATCCACCATATAGCCCTGACCTTGCACCATCAGACTATCATTTATTTCGATCTTTGCAGAACTTCTTAAATGGTAAAACTTTCGACAATGATGAGGCTATAAAATCGCACTTGGTTCAGTTTTTTGCAGATGAAGGCCGGAAGTTCTATGAGCGTGGAATACTAAATTTGCCAGCAAAAGGTTATCGAACAAAATGGAAATTATATATTTGATTAAAGTTCATTCTAAGTTTTATTAAAAATATATTTACTTTCTTTTAAAACATCCGCAATTACTTTTTAGGTAACCCAATATATCGGATTCGTGTTCTACTCTAAAAACCCTCTTATTTGCGCCTCATATTGCAATAGTCATCAAATAATTCCTATTCGGGTGGTGTTATAGGGGTGGGGTGGCGCCATGGACACTTTTCCCGAAAATTCATTTGAGCCCCATATTGCTATGGTCATCCATTTGTCCCTTTTGGGGGATATTTTTGGGGAGAAGCGGCCCCCCAAACACTTGGTCCCATATTTGGATATCAGATTCGAATTCTACATTCAAATACCTTCTATTTAAGCCCCATATCCCTATGGTCAGTAAATAAATCGTATTTAGGGGGTGTTTTGGGGAAGGGGTGGACCCCCAGAAACGTGGTCCCACATTTAGATATCAAATTCATATTATACTTGTAAATACCTTTCATTTGAGTCCCATATTGCCATGATCGGTAAATATGTCCGATTTAGGGGAGTTGTGTGGGTTGGGTGGTGTTGTGGGAGTAGGGTGGCCCCATAGACACTTTCGCTTAAATCGCAAAATTTCGCTTAAATCGCACCACCCATCTCCGAGATCTGGCGTTTCTGAAAATTAGGGTAAGGGGGTGGGTGCGCCCCCCCCCCCCCCCTTCAAATATCAAAATATGTAGTACCCTATTTTCACCACGAGATCATTATGCACCATCTGTGAAAATTTCAAGAAAATCGGTTCAGCCGTTTCTGAGTCTATAAGGATCCCACAAACATACAAACAAACAAACAAACAATTGATTATTATATATAAGATGGGGTCTTAGATAAATATTTCGAGATATTACAAACGGAAAGACTAGATTAGTATACCCCCATCCTATGGTGGTGGGTAGAAAAAGAGGGTGCTGATATTATTCCGCCCCATGCCACTATGGGCATACACCTAAGCCAGTAATCGGGGTGTTGTGTGTTCTAAATACTAAAAAAGTTACCTCGGAAAAGAAAATCAAATCGCTAATTGTTTTACCTGTCACGCCCTTAAGTTGGTTCATGGCTGGTATTGTGTCCCCATCTATGTATCGGTGTCTTTTAGCCGCCAATACCCGCCAAATGCTTTAAGGTCTCATATTCATCCCCACATAGCCTACACTTGCCATCACTTGCCGCACCGATTTGGCATAAGTGATCTCGTAGTCCTATATGTCCCGCTATAATACCAAAAGCTATACTGACCTCTTTCTTACTGCCTCTTAGTAAAACCCTCGTCCTATCACGATCCGTATCACCCCATAGGAATTTCGCCGTCCTACCGGCTGTGTTGCTGTACTACAGTGTTTGATGCGCATTTATCGCCCACGACCTTAAATCGGATTGCGTCAACCCGAAAGGCTTTAGGTTAACCAAGTTTATCGGTGGCAGTTCTCTGGCCTTCACTGCAAAATCGTCTGTCATTTTATTCCCCATTACTCCGTTATGGCTCGGCACAAAAACTATGCGGATTTTGCCATCCTCAGAGAAGGCGTTTATCTCCTTCTTACACTGCAAGACTGTTCGTCACCATACCCTCCTGGTTGTTATTGCCTTATGGCCATTTTACTGTCCATGACGAGGTTCACACTTGACGTCCTCGCGTTAGTGCCACACCACCTCACTCATTCCCTGTTCGCCCGGATCTTCGCCTGCAGGACCATATTATGGTCAGGCAGTCCAAAAAGGATGCCAGTCCCTTCTCAATGTAAACCCCCCAGGCAAACTCTATTCTCTAGCTTTGATCCCTCCGTGTTACATGATCTTCCAGATGACAATACTAGGGTTCCGTCAATCCAAGATTGTGCCGCTGGCGCAGTGCCTCGCGCCAAGTGTCGTCTAAGGTACCCGATCGATGGTTTCAACTCCCAAAAATCATTGCACAACCGAGCAGATAAAGAAAATGGAGAAAGCCGGGAATCACAACTTGGAGACAGTCAGTAACTTTATCTACCTCGGCACCGCCGTAACCGAAACGAATGACACCAGTTTTGAGATAAAGCAAAGTATAATACTGGCAAACAGATGCTAATTTGGACTAAGTAGGCAGTTTAGAAACAAAGCCACCTCTTGACAGACGAAGATCACACTATACAATACACTGATACTTACCGTGTTGTTACATGGTTCTGAAGCATGGGTACCTGTGAAAGCAGATGAGGCAGTGCTTGGAGTATTTGAGAGAAAGATTGGAGATTATGGGCGACGTTTGAACCACGAGCTGTATGAGCTGTATGACATCGAAATACAACGGCTGCGTTGGCTAGGTCATGTTGTCAGAATGGATGAAGAAGCTCCAGCAAAGAAGTCTTTTGAAGGCAAACACGATGGTACACGCAAACCGGGAGTGTCAAAAACCCGATGGAAAGATCAAATGGTGGGAGACACCTCGAAACTTTGTGTCAGAGATTTTAGAATGAGCGCAGAAGATCGAGGCGCTTGCAACGCTATGGAACAAATGTTCTGTCAAAGCCAATTAAAGCAAAGTTCACCAAACTACTGAGGCGAAAGTAAGTATTGGTCTAACCACGCTACGGTAGAGTCAGTGGACGATCCTTGGTTTAAGGCCCCATTTCGAGCCTACGGCCCATCTTCATAGTGCCCACCATCTGTAAGCCTTCTCAGTATGCTTCTGAATGCGGCACTTCCAATTAAGTTTCCTATCCAAGATCACTTTGGAGGCCACCGTAGCGCAGAGGTTAGCATGTCTGCCTATGACGCTGAACGTCTGGTGGTGGTTTTTTCAGTGGTGGTTTTCCCCCTCCTAATTCTGGCAACATATGTGAGGTACTATGCCATGTAAAACTTCTCTCCAAAGAGGTGTCGCACTGCAGCACGCCATTCGGACTACACTATAAAAGGGAGGCCCCTTAAACTTGAATCCGACTGCACTCATTGATATGTGAGAAGTTTTCCCCTGTTCCTTAGTGGAATGTTCATGGGCAAAATTTGCATTTGCATCCAAGATCACTCCTAAATATTTAACCTTGTCGGACACCGAAATCGTTTTATTGAGGAAGAGTGGTGCGTCCCCACCTTAACCATACTCTAAATGAATGTCGAGGAGCCTAACCCAACACATTATGCCAAATTTCAGCAATATCGGATAATAAATGTGATTGTAATGGTTTAAAACGGTCTGGACGATATGGCCCATCTTCGCTGAAACTTAGCCTGTCTATGTGCAAAAAAAAGAACCTTAGCCAAGTTTCAGCTCATTATCTTCGTTTTAGGGACTGTAGCGTGATTTCAACCGTCAGATGGACGGACAGACTGACGATCATGGCTAGATCATAGATTTTTGCGACAACCAAGAATATAAATATATTTCCAAGGCCAACTCAGTGAGTGGCCGCCCATCCCCCAAAACACCCCCAAAGCCGGTCATGTTTGCCGACTATGGAAATATGGGGCTCAAATTAAAGGTATGTGGGAGTAGACCACGTATCTGACGTAAACATTAGGGACCAACTGTCTAGGGGACGTCCCACCACCATAACAACCCCCAAATAGGACTTATTTGCTCACTAAGACAATTTGGGTCTTAAAGTGGAGTGGAACTAAATATTCACAGTTTTTAGGGCCAATACCCCAAACCGGACATATTTGCTGACTTTTACAATAAGGAGTTTAAATGAGATTTGAAAACGAATTTGATATCCAATTTTTACGCCAATGGCAATATGGGGTTCAAAAAAAATGATATATCGATATATGAGAATAGAGCACGTTGCTGATATTTTTTCCGGGCTAAGTGTTTGGGCGACCACCCCAATCCCCAAAACACCCCTAAATCGGGCATATTTACCGATCATGTCAATGTGGAGCTTAAGTGAAAGGTATTGGAGGGTAGGGCAAGAATTGATACCCACTTTCGGCACCAATTTTCTGGGTGTCAACCCCTTTCCCAAAATATGGGGTTCAAATAAATGATATATAAATATATGAGAATAGAGCACGTTGCTGATATATTTTCGCCAAAACACCCCGGGCTTAGTGTTTGGGGGACCACCCCAATCTCCAAAACACTCCTAAATCGGCCATATTTACCGACCATGTCAATGTGGGGCTTAAATGAAAGGTATTGGGGGGTAGAGCAAGAATTTATACCCATTTTCGGGACCACTTTTCTGGGGGTCTACCCCTTTCTCAAAATACCCCACAAACAGAAAGTTTTTAGTGACCATCGCAATATGAGGCTCAAATAAAGGTATTTGGGAGTAGAATACGAATTTGATATCCAAATGTAAGACCATGTATTTAGGGCATCACCCCTTTCCCAAAACACCCCCAAAGGAAAAACATTTTTCAACCATGCCAATATGTGGTTCAAATGAAAAGTATTTGAGATTAGAAAACAAATTTGATAACCAATTTTGGGGCCACATATTTGGGGGACGCCTCATCCTGTAAACTCCCATTCAGCCAATGGCAATATGGGGTTTAAATAAATGGTATTTGAGAGAAGAGCACGATGCTGATATTTTTTCAGGGCCAAATGTCTGGTGGACCGCCTCAACCCCGAAAACACCCCTAAATCAGATATCATGAGAGTAGCGGGCAGAAATAAAATCTTTTAAGAATGGAGTACACCTTACATCCAAACTTAAATTAGTAGACCAATGAAGATCATATGGGATTCAGATAAAGGCACTTATACCATGCTATTTTCGTATGACGGTTTTTCACTTAAAATTCTTTAATTGTCGAAAATAAATATTCCAAGGAAACTTTTGTTCCATATAAAGTAAAAGAAGGCGCAGCGGAGCGGGCCCGGTTCAGCTAGTTTTGTATAAAAATTTAGCAGAATCCATGGTGGTTTGTTCCCATGATTCGGCCCGGCCGAACTTAGCATGTGTTTACTTGTTTGTTCCAATTAATATTGGGTTGCCCAAAAAGTAATTGCGGATTTTTCATATAGTCGGCGTTGACAAATTTTTTCACAGCTTGTGACTCTGTAATTGCATTCTTTCTTCTGTCAGTTATCAGCTATTACTTTTAGCTTTAGAAAAAAAGTGTAAAAAAGTATATTTGATTAAAGTTCATTCTAAGTTTTATTAAAAATGCATTTACTTTCTTTTAAAAAATCCGCAATTACTTTTTGGGCAACCCAATATTTTTAAATCAATTTTCTTGGCGAGAAACAATAGACAAGAAAATTGTAACACCCAAAATTTCTAAAAATAACAAACCAAAAAAAAACTACTCTAAAAATATAAATGAATAGTTGCGTTTTGCTATTCCAAAGAGTCAGCTTTCAACATTTCGCCAAAAACCAGCTAATGATTGGGGTTGAACAAAATTAAACTTCTGGCCACTTTCATGCCAGGCCAACTTGGGTGAAATGACGTAAAAAGTAAGAGTTACATTGACATCATCTGCCTGGCGCAGAAGGAATTTCAACATTAAATGCTTGTCTATAATTTACATAGTAAACTCTTGGTAAACTCCATTCCAACTTCATCATTAGAGGTAATTAGCTAATGGTGTCATGCACACTCACTAATAGGCCTAAACTTGAGATTGGCTTTTTTCAGTTTGTAGAAGAAAAAAACAAAAAAACAAAACAAATTCACTTTCTTCACATAGTCTAACACACACACACACACAGGGAAAGAGTGCTACGACTTCACACCGCAAATCTAAGGGTAATTCTATTGTCCCCCAACCAAAAAACAAAAAAAGGAGGGGTAGGAGTAGTAGGTGATTTTCTGGCCGCCAAAAGATCATTTATAATATTTCCCAAAGAAAAATTTCAGCAGATGCTATCCATCGGTGTTGCTGCAGAGACAAAAAGTCAAAAAAAAGTGTGGGGGGGGGGGACTCAATGAAAGTGCCAGGGTAACTGTTAAAGCCACAAATGTGGCAAGATTTCATTGAAACTGAAAATGATACAAATCTCCAAACATTGAGTTATTGTAATAATAACTTGAAGCCAGACAATTGTTTTGACCACCGCATACAATGAAGTTTATGAGCCATAATGCCCACATTTTTCTCTTCTTCGGCCATATGAGCTAAGAGGGAAAGACTCATCACAAATTAAAAATTTTCAAATTTAAATGCTAATTTCATTAATTCTATGATTTTTATTTACGGACACATATTCATGCCCATTGGCATAGGTTACCATGGTCTTCATTCAGCTGAATGACACTTTTTCTTTTGGTACCATTGAAAGTTAGTTGGCTATCGGTGCATGTCTATGTGTTTGTTTATGCCGGAAAAGATTTCCGCTTCAAGTGTGGTTAAATGAACTACAAAACAAACTTCCATTTCTCCTTGGCCATCATCGTATTATCATCATCATCATCAGCTTCAGCTGTAGTGTTGGTGTCGGCTTTGCTGCCGTCTTCACCTCATTTAAATTTTTATTATTGTCACAATTGTATGCAAATTTTTTTGGCTTTGTGGTCTCAGTTTTATTTCTTGCCAATGATCGGTTGTAAATTTCTATACAAAAACCATCTATGCTTGTGTGTGTGTTTGTGTGTGTGTATAAAGTGTTTGTTTTCATGTTTTCATCTACGACTATTTTATTGGGACCGGGAGATTTTTCTTTTATTCTCCTTTTGTTTCTTCCCAAACACTTCTATCTTTTCGTAAGACTGAATGAATGTCACTTTTGGTGGATGGATCTGCTTTTTGTCCGATTGAACAAATTGCTTTCACTCTTATTTGTGATTGGAATCCCACATCCAGGCTTTTTGGTGTTTAAAAGAAAACAACAACAAAAAAAAAGCGAAAACCTCTTCTCTCTTTCTATTTTCATTCATTTTCAAGTTGAATGAAAAACGAAAGGCAATGCTTTGTGATGGATTTACGATAAACCGTTCTTTTTCATTCACTGCCATGAAGATGAATTTATCCAAACCTTTGTGATGGCAATATATGTCTTACTAATTACCTTTGATTAGTTTTTTGTTAGGCAAATGAGATATGGGGGGATTGTCTAAAAGAATCACCAAAAGTCACTTTGTGTGTCTCCATGCATTCCAAGTATGTGTCTTAAGTCTTTTGTTTTGATTTAGAAAATAATTTGCAGAGATTTTCGCCGGATTTTGGTTTTGTTTGTTTTGGATCTAAACGGCGTTATAGGCTACTGGAATTCTTTAAAGCATCAAATTTTTTAAATTGAGTTGTATAATCGAGTATAAGAATACATTTTTGAACTAATATAAGAAATCCCAACCAATTTAGATTAGTAACACCTAAGCAGAACACCGAAAATGAGTATAACTATCCAAATGGGTTACTTAATGATTGATGGATATCAAGTAACCGATCTAAATGAATTAAGGTGGCACAATACAGAGGCACATCCCAGAGTGCCTGTTCCGCATGCTGATGGACCGTGGCGGTATTGAAGAGAGCCCCAGACCTTGGCTCTGTTCTGTTTGCCAGAAGCGCATCCATCATCTGTGAGTTGTAGCCGGTGCGTCAAGGGGGTGCATACTCTGGCTTGACATCAGTACGGGAGTACAGTCATATTACCTATTGGGTTGCCCAAAAAGTAATTGCGGATTTTTTAAAAGAAAGTAAATGCATTTTTAATAAAACTTAGAATGAACTTTAATCAAATATAATTTGTTTACACTTTTTTTCTAAAGCAAGCTAAAAGTAACAGCTGATAACTGACAGAAGAAAGAATGCAATTACAGAGTCACAAGCTGTGAAAAAATTTGCCAACGACGACTATATGAAAAATACGCAATTACTTTTTGGGCAACCCAATACCATGCTAGGTGCGTTGCCAATGTAGATAGCAGCGGGAAATTTCGTCTTCGTCGGTCTATGCGACTCCCACTTAAGGGCAAACTTGCATTGGTAGCAACGATAAAGAAGTAAAGTTGTCACGTTAAAAGCACATCTCTCACAAATCTCAATTGGGCCCAGTAGAGGCTCAAGAAGTCAAAGATCTCGGTTTATATGGGCGCTATAGCAGGTAATGACCTGATTTGAGCCAAACTTGGCACAATTGACGAAAGTCAAAGCAAAAAGTTACGTGTAAATATTAGACAAATCAGATAAGAATTTTGTCCCCAGAGGATCAAGAAATCAAATCGGAAGATCGGTTTATATAGGAGAAAGGGAAGTAGAAAAAAAATTTTTTTTTTGGGGGGGGGGGGTGTTATATTATAACCACAATACAATAATATGCAAGGCTCGAGCCCGATAGCTCGCCCCCCTGGATACGTCACTGATGAGAGCCACCATATGAAAACAAGGATCGATTTGGCACGTTTGCAATCCCAACCAACCTACACTAATAAGAAGTATTAGGTTGCCCAAAAAGTAATTGCGGATTTTTTAAAAGAAAGTAAATGCATTTTTTATAGAACTTAGAATGAACTTTAATCAAATATACTTTTTTTACACTTTTTTTTTCTAAAGCAAGCTAAAAGTAACAGCTGATAACTGACAAAAGAAAGAATGCAATTACAGAGCCACAAGCTGTGAAAAAATTTGTCAACGCCGACTATGTGAAAAATCCGCAATTACTTTTTGGGCAACCCAATATTTGCTTGTTTGGACGGACAGACATACGGACGACGGACATAGCTAAATCTAGTTATAATTTCAAAACGACCAATAATATACAGACTTTGATGGGTCTCATATCAATATTTTGATGTGTTACAAACGGAATGACGAAGTTAGTATATCCCCTTCTTAGGTAGGAGGGTAATAAAGTTTATAGAAGCAATGTTAAAACGACTCCCCAAAGGGGAATTACACTGCGGCATGCCGATGGGACTCGAATTTAAAAACGAAATCGCTTATCATTGAGGTATGTGATATGTGAGAAGATTGCCCCCGTGGCTTAATGAAATGTTCATCAGGGGACTGCAGCAGGTTGCTATTTTTATACCCACCACCGAAGGATGAAGGTATATTCATTTTGTCTTTCCGTTTGCAACACATCGAAATATGCATTTCCAACTCTATAAAGAATACATATTCTTGATCACCGTTAGAATCTAAGACGGTCTAGACATGTCCGCCCGTCTGTCTCTTGAAATCACGCTACAGTCCTTAACAAGTAAAAAGGCGTTAAGTTCGGCAGGACCATACATTGGATACCCACCACCTCGGGTATATATGTAAACCACTTTTCGTCAAAATCTGGTGAAAAATGCATACCTTATGCCCCATGCCAACTACAATATATCGAAATATGTTCCGATTTGGACCAAATACTAATAAATACAAGTCATTGATCAGTTATGTATAACAAAATATTGGTCTTTTTAGCAGCTATATCTAAAAATAAACCGATCTGAACCATAAACAACATGGATGTCGAAAAGCCTAACATAAGTCACTGTGTTAAATATCAGTGAAATCTGAATATAAATGCGCCTTTTTTGGGGCCAATACTTTAAATCGAGATATCGGTCTATATGCCAGCTATATCCAAATCTGGACCGATCTGAGTGAAATTGAAGAGAGATGTTGAAGGGCCCAACACAACTCACTGTCCCAAATTGCGGCGACATCGGACAATAAATGCGCCTTTTAAGGGCCCAAAACATTGAATCGAGAGATCGGTCTATATGGCAGCCATATCCAAATCTGGACCGATCTGTGCCATAATGCAGAGCTATGTCAAGGGGTTTAACCTAACTCAAAGTCCCAAAATTCGGCGACATCGGACAATAAATGTGCCTTTTATGCGCCTAAGACCCTAAATCGGAAAATCGGTCTATATGGCAGCTATATACAAATGTGGACCGATCTGAACCAAATTGACGAAGGATGTCTAGGAGCCTAACATAACTTACTGTCCCAAATTTCAGCAAAATCGGATAATAAATGTGGCATTTATGGGCCTAAGACCTTAAATCGGAGGATCGGTCTATATGGCAGCTATATTCAAATCTGAACCGATCTAAGCCAAATTGACGAAAGATGTCGAAGGGACAAATGTAATTTACTGTCCCAAATTTCGGCGACATCGGAGAATAAATGCGCCTTTTATGCACCTAAAACAGTAAATCGGAGGATCGGTCTATATGCCAGCTATATCCAAATGTGACCCGATCTGAGCCAAATTGACGAAGGATGTCGAAGAGCACAACACAACTCACTGCCCCAAAATGCAGCAAAATCGGATAATAAATGTGGCTTTTATGGCCTTAAGACCCTAAATCGGAGGATCGGTCTATATGGCAGCTATATCCAAATCTAGACCAATCTGAGCCAAATTGACGAAGGATGTCGAAGGGCCTAACGCAACTCACTGTCTCAAATTTCAGCAAAATCAGATAATAAATGTGGCTTTTCTTGGCCTAAGACCCTAAATCGGAAAATCGGTCTATATGGCAGCTATATACAAATGTGGACCGGTCTGAGCCAAATTGATGAAGGAAGTCGAAAGGCCTAACACAACTCACTGTCCCAAATTTCAGCAAAATCGGATAACAAATGAGGCATTTATGGGCCTAAGACCCTAAATCGGAGGATCGGTCTATATGGCAGCTATATCCAAATGTGGACCGATCTGAGCAAAATTGACGAAGGATGTTGAAGGGCCTAACACAACTCACTGTCCCAAATTCCAGCAAAATCGGATAATAAATGTGGCTATTATTGGCCTAAGACCGTAAATCGGAGGATCGGTCTAAATGGCAGCTATATCCAAATCTGAACCGATCTGAGCCAAATTGACAAAGGATGTCGAGGAGCCTAACATAACTCACTGTCCCAAATTTCAGCAAAATCGGATAATAAATGTAGCTTTTATGGTCCTATGACCCTAAATCGGAGGATCGATCTATATGGCAGCTATATCCAAATCTGAACCGATCTGGGACAAAGTGACGAAGGATATCGAAGGGCCTAATACAACTCACTGTCCCAAATTTCAGCAAAATCGAATAATAAATGTGGCATTTATGTGCCTAAGACCCTAAATCCGAGGATCGGTCTATATGACAGCTATATCCAAATCTGAACCGATCTGAGCCAAATTGACGAAGGTTATCGAAGGGCCTTACATAACTCACAGTCCCAAATTTCAGCAAAATCGGATAATAAATGCGCCTTTTATGGGCGAAAACCTTAAATCGAGAGATCGGTCTATATGACAGCTATATCCAAATCTGGACCGATCTGAGCCAAATTGACGAAGGATGTTGAAGGACCTAAGAGAAGTCACTGTATCAAATTTCAGCAGAATCGGATAATAAATGTGGCATTTATGGGCATAAGACCCAAAATCGGAGGATCGGTCTATATGGCAGCTTTATCCAAATCTCAACCGATCTGAGCTAAATTGACGAAGGATGTCAAAGCGCTTACCATAACTCACTGTCCTAAAATTTCAGCAAAATCGGATAATAAATGTAGCATTTATGGGCCTAAGACCCTAAATCGGAGGATCGGTCTATATGACAGCTATATTAAAATCTGGACCGATCTGAGCCAACTTGACGAAGGATATCGAGGGGCCTAACAAAACTCACTGTCCCAAATTTCAGCAAAATCGGATAATAAATGTGGCTTTTATGGACCTAAGACCCCAAATCGGAGAACCGGTCTATATGGCAGCTATATCCAAATCTGAACCGATCTGAGCCAAATTTACGAAGGATATCGAAAGGCCTAACACAACTCACTGTCCCAAATTTCAGCGAAATCGGATAATAAATGTGGCATTTATGGGCCTAAGACCCTAAATCGTAGGATCGATCCATATGACAGCTATATCCAGATCTGAACCGATCTGAGCCAAATTGACGAAGGATATCGAAGGGCCTAACATAACTCACAGTCCCAAATTTCAGCAAAATCGAATAATAAATGTGCCTTTTATGGGCCAAAGTACCTAAATCGGAGGATCGGTCTATATGGGGGCTATATCAATATATAGTCCGATATAGCCCGTCTTCGGACTTGACCTGCTTAAAGTTGCAGCTCAACATCTCTATTTTTGAAGACTGTAGCGTGATTTTAACCGACAGACGGACGGACATGTCTAGATCATCTTAGATTTTTACGCTGATCAAGAATGTAGGGTCGGAAATGGATATTTGGATGTGGTGCAAACGGAATGATAAAATGAAAATACCCCTATCCTTCGATGGTGAATACATTAATAACAGTAATTCAATTAACTTAACTTAAGATACGGGTGGCCCAATCTTAGTTGCAATTTGATACCTTTCCTTATTTGATAATGTCCATTTGATCGGTGGCATTTTCTCAAACTGAATTTTAGCACAAATGCCTTAATGCAAAATTCATTTCATCAAATTCTAATAAATCTGCATCTACCTTCAAAGTAGATCAAATGTGATATAAAATGAACAGAACAGTAGAGAAGAGAATAGAAAGAACAGCACATTCAAATGATAAATGAATTTGCAACATGGCCAACATAATGGTAACATTATCTCAATTGGACCAATACAACAATCGTTACCGTTTCAATTCGAAATGATATTTTACCGAATGTTCGTTCTACTTCCTTGTGAATTGTGCATCAGATTGGTGAATGAAATCATATTTTCTTCCTCTTTTTTTTTCTTTTGACTTGAAGTTTAGTATTCTAAAAGTCCATTAAGGAACATGGGATGCTATGAAAATTCATTGAAGGCAGTTGCGCATGTTTTTAGCTGCATGCAGAGCACAGCCATACATAGATATGTTCTCCTACCAAAAAAGCCACTATAATCACTAACATTACCCACAAATAGACAGTCTATCCTATGAAGAGTCAGCTCCAGTTAACCATGTTAGACTAACAACGGACGCCTTGCCACTGATGATGATGACGATGATGAAGAAGAACAAGAATCGTATAAACAATAAGCTCTTAATGATAAATAGTTGAATTTTAGCCCCAAACAACGGAAATACATCGCAACATAACATCAGCCCCTGCAAAAGGCAGCAGTGCTCATAGACATTCAACCAAGGGGTAACGAAGAAATCAAAGAAGATGAAAAACACCAACGACCATCAAGCATTTGCGATGGTCATTTATTTTGACATAATTCTTTAGCCCTAAGCTGTAAATACTGGCCAATAGCCATTCAACCAAACAGCCACACCAGTCTTTATAAATCTGGATGATATGAAAGCAAAAAAATTTTTGTAAGGGGACCACGAGACGGCGTCGTTGTGCTTCAAAGTGATAGTGGTTGTGACTAACAGAAGAAAAAATCTCAAAATCCCGCTGGAGTTAAGAGAGCACAAACCAACAATTAGAGGATATTCTTTGTAGTCCTTTCATGAGGGGGAATTAGAGTTTGAAGATACTGTAATATTCATACAATAACACGAATAACGTACAGGTCGATCAATTTTGAATTAAAAAATTCTATTTTGTGTGAATAGTGAATTTTTTTCAAACTTTGATGTAACACTATATTTAGGAATATATTGCTTAAATTCACTTACTATTGGGAATTTGTATCAAATATCTGCAGATGAGCTCATCAAGGACATTGCCGATCAGAAATCTTGAGTTCAAAAAGTCGTATTTTCTCCCCGATATCAATGAACAACAGTGCCGAGTTTGGGCAAAGCGCTCTAACGACTTGAGTGTTTCAGCGCAGAAATGCGCTTTTTCTACCTATTTTCGCCATTACAGGGAGTTGCATGTACTCCTCAATATTTGAGCATAGACCAGATTTGGCCATATTTGTATGCAGCTGCCACATAGCCTTGTTTCCCAATTGAAGGCATTGAACGCAAAAAAAGGCACATTTCCTATCCAGAATTAACCAAGTTTGGCAGAGATCCCAAAACACTAGCAGTTACGGTCAATATAAGAATTTATACCCGTTTTCGTGAAACGAATACACAGACACAACAAGAAGTGTCATTGAGTCATTCCCGACGATTTTTTCAGTAATTAACTTGGTATTTAAATGTTGGAAAAACGTAGCAAAATTTGAGGTCACCTACCAACCCATCTTCTTCTTATATATAAAAATCAATTTGTTTGTTTGTTTGTTTGTTTGTATGTTTGTGTGTTCTTTATAGACTCAGAAACGGCTGAACCGATTTTCTTGAAATTTTCACAGATGGTGAAACTAGGGTACTAAATTTTTTGATATCTGAAGGGGGGGCGGACCCTCCCCCTTACCCTAATTTTCCTAAACGCCAGATCTCGGAGATGGGTGGTGCGATTTAAGCGAAATTTAGTGTGCTCTCATATTTTACCCTAAAATTAAAAATTTGGTATCCAAATTTCGAGTGGGGTACCTAGGGGGCTGCCCCACCCTAAAACCTACCAAATATATATTTACACCAATCACGACAATATGGGACTCAAATAAAAGGTATTTAGGATAAGAAAACGTATCTGATATCCAATTGTCGGACCAAGTGCTAGGGGGACCACCCCAAGCCCCAAAACACCCCTAAATCGGACGTATTTACCGACCATGGCAATATGGAACTCATATGAAAGGTATTTACGATTAGAATACGAATCTGATATCCAAATGTGGGACCACGTTTCTGGGGGTCCACCCCTTCCCCAAAACACCCCCAAACAGGGCCTATTTACTGACCATGGGAATATGGGGCTTAAACAAAAGGGATTTGAATGTAGAATACGAATCTGATATTAAAATATGGGTCCAAGTGTTTGGGGGGCCGCCTCTCACCAAAAACATCCCCCAAAGGGGATAAATTTTGGATCATAGCAATATAGGGCTCAAATGAAAGGTCTTTGGGAGTTTGATATCAATATTCGGGAAATTTGTTTACGGGGCCACGCCACTCCCCCAACACCACCCAAATAGTAAGTATTTTCTGACTATTGCAATATGAGGCTCAAATATGAGGGTTTTTAAAGTGGAACACGAATCCGATATATATTTTCAAGACCAACTCACTGAGTGACCGCCCATCCCCCAAAACACCCCCCAAGCCGGTCATGTTTGCGGACTATGGAAATATGGGGCTCAAAGTGAAGGTATGTGGGAGTAGACCTCGTATCGGATATCAACATTAGGGGCCAACTGTCTAGCGGACGTCCCACCACCATAACAACCCCCAAATAGGACGTATTTGCTCACCAAGACAATTTGGGTCTTAAAGAGAGTGGAACTAAATATTCGTTAGGGCCAATACCCAAACCGGACATATTTGCTGACTTTTGCAATAAGGAGTTTAAATGAGATTAGAAAACGAACTTGATATCCAATTTTGAGGCAATGGCAATATGGGGATCAAATAAATGATATATAGATATATGAGCTGATATATTTTCCGGGCTTAGTGTTTGGGGGACCACCCCACTCCCCAAAACACCCCTAAATCGGGCATATTTACCGACCATGACAATGTGGGGCTTAAATGAAAGGTATTGGGGTGTAGAGCAAGAATTGATACCCCTTTCCCAAAATACCCCACAAACAGCAATCTTTTAGTGACCATTGCATATGGGGCTCAAAAAAAGGTATTTGGAAGTAGAATACGAATCTGATATCCAAATGTAGGACCATGTATTTAGGGCATCACCCCTTTCCCAAAACACCCCCAAAGGGAAAAAAATATTTCAACCATCCCAATATGTGGCTAAAATGAAAGGTATTTGAGATTAGAAAACGAATTTGATAACCTATTTTGGGGCCAATGTGTTTGGGGGGACGCCTCATCCTGTAAACTCCTCTTCAGCCAATAGCAATATGGGGTTTAAATAAAAGGTATTTGAGAGAAGAGCACGATGCTGATATTTTTTTCAGGGCCAAGTATCTGGGGGACCACCTCTCCCCCGAAAACACCACTAAATCAGACATCATGAGAATATCGGGATGAAATGAAGTATTTTAAGAATGGAGTACACCTTACATCCAAACTTAAACTCGTAGACCAATAAAGATCATATGGGATTCAGATAAAGGCACTTATATTGTTAAACTCTTAGTCAAGTTAGCATGGTATTTCATTAAAAGATGTTTAATTATGGAAAATAAATTTTCCAAGGAAACTTTTGTTCCATATAAAGTAAAAGAAGGCGCAGCGGAGCGGGCCCGGGTCAGCTAGTATAATTATATATGTTATTTTTAAGCCGATGAATTCGATACAAAGAGTTGTATAGGGCTCTTACCTTTCTTCCTGATAATGTTGGACATCGGACTATATTTAGATAAATCTACTCTGGATTCATATATGATGCATTTTTCCCCGTACTATGACGAAATGTGGTTAAAATATATATGCATATGGTGGTGGGTATCCACCAGTTCGGCCCGGCCTTTTTACCTTTTACTAATTAAGTAAGTTAACAAATCCAATTAACTAGGCTTTGCATGAAATAGACGATGACATGTTAACAACTTTAAGCAATACCAATACCTTAGCTCTCATATCATATCATGGATTAAATCAAAAAAAGGTATATCACCTTTGAAATATTGCCGAAGGAAATGTGTTCATTATGAAATAATTAGGCTTAAATGGAACACACCTAACTGTGCTATGGCACCGCAAACAAAAAGATATACGTGCCACCGAAAATTTGAATAGATGGGAAAAAAGACATTCATCTCATAATCCAGTCAGCTAAGCTGAGAGAACTCCATCTATCCAGCGGCAGATATGATAATTAAAAGCTTATTAATCTAAAGCAGTGCTCTTTCATAAATTTCAAAGATAAACAGCGCACCAACTCATCACATGGCAGCATACCCAAATCAATAGGAACACACAGGTCTTGCCGTCTAGGGACAGCCATAGACTTGTCCGCCCGTCATACATAACTGTCAAATGGGAACAGCTACTTAAGATTTTTTTGTCTTACCATCCATGTTGCCTTTTAAAAAACAATTAATCTCCTTACGAAAACAAGCAAACACTCTAAAAAAAACCGAAAGAAATGAAAGAAAGAATTTGGTTACAGTTCGTTGAGGTATATATCTCCTGCTTTCCCGGTTGATGTTTTGCATCTCAATGAACTTTAACACACACACACACACACACACAACACGAAAAAAGAGACAAAATAATAAAAAGCCCCAAAAAATTTAAAAACAAGTAAAAGCGTGCTAATTTCGGCCGGGCCGAATCTTATATACCCTCCACCATGGATCGCATATGTCGAGTTCTTTTCCCGGCATCTCTTCTTAGGCAAAAAAAGGATATAAGAAAAGATTTGCTCTGCTATTAGAGCGATATCAAGATATGGTCCGGTTTGGACCACAATTAAATTATATGTTGGAGACCTGTGTAAAATGTCAGCCAATTCGAATAAGAATTGCGCCCTTTGTGGGCTCAAGAAGTTAAATAGAGAGATCGATTTATATGGGAGCTATATCAGGCTATAAACCGATTCAGACCATAATAAACACGTATGTTAATGGTCATGAGAGAATCCGTCGTACAAAATTTCAGGCAAATCGGATAATAATTGCGACCTCTAGACGCTTAAGAAGTCAAGATCCCAGATCGGTTTATATGGCAGCTATATCAGGTTATGAACCGATTTGATCCATATTTGGCACAGTTGTTGGATATCATAACAAAATACTACGTGCCAAAATTCATTCAAATTGGATAAGAATTGCGCCCTCTAGAGGCTCAAGAAGTCAAGACCCAAGATCGGTTTATATGACAGCTATATCAGGTTATGGACCGATTTGAACCATACTTGGCACAGTTGTTGGATATCGTAACAAAACACGTCGTGCAAAATTTCATTCCAATCGGATAAGAATTGCGCACTCTAGAGGCTCAAGAAGTCAAGACCCAAGATCGGTTTATATGGTAGCTATATCAGGTTATGGACCGATTTGAGCCATACTTGGCACTGTTGTTGGATATAATAAGAAAACACGTCGTGCAAAATTTCATTCCAATCGGATAAGAATTGCGCACTCTAGAGGCTCAAGAACCCAAGACCCAAGATCGGTTTATATGGCAGCTATATCAGGTTATAGACCGATTTGAACCATACTTGGCACAGTTGTTGGATATTATAACAAAACACGTCATGCAAAATTTCATTCCAATCGGATAAGAATTGCGCACTCTACAGGCTCAAGAAGTCAAGACCCAAGATCGGTTTATATGGCAGCTATATCAGGTTATAGACCGATTTGAACCATACTTGGCACAGTTGTTGGATATCATAACAAAACACGTTGTGCAAAATTTCATTCTGATCGGATAAGAATTGCGCACGCTAGAGGCTCAAGAAGTCAAGACCCAAGATCGGTTTATATGGCAGCTATATCAGGTTATGGACCGATTTCAACCATACTTGGCACAGTTGTTGGATATCATAGCAAAACACGTCATGCAAAATTTCATTCCAATCGGATAAGAATTGCGCACTCTACAGGCTCAAGAAGTCAAGACCCTAGATCGGTTTATATGGCAGCTATATCAAAACATGGACCGATATGGCCCATTTACAATACCAACCGACCTACACTAATAAGAAGTATTTGTGCAAAATTTCAAGCGACTAGCTTTACTCCTTCGGAAGTTAGCGTGCTTTCGACAGACAGACGGACGGACGGACGGACGGACGGACGGACGGACAGACGGACGGACATGGCTAGATCGACATAAAATTTCACGACGATCAATAATATATATACTTTATGGGGTCTCAGACGAATATTTCGAGTAGTTACAAACAGAATGACGAAATTAGTATACCCCCCATCTTATGGTGGAGGGTATAAAAAGAACAACAAAAGTAGGCGTGAGGAATAGTGAAGAACAAATTGTTCTCTAATTCCTTTCATTCAGCATGCAACAACACCTTACAAAATTTTAATGAAGCCACATGGCAAAAGATTTGAATGACTATAGACCTAGAAAACGGAAACCAAATGTCAAAATATCCATCTTAACCAATCAATTATGTTTTTTTATGATACTGCAAGAAAACATCGGAAAAACTGAGATGAGTCACGTTTTCATCAAATATGTTAATATTTTCGAATATTGAAATTTTGTGAACATTAGGTATTAAAACAATTTTGTACAAATTAAAACATTATGACCCACATCATATTGAGTTTAAAATGGCCCCTAATGTTTTCATTGATGATATTTAGAGCCTAATAAATGCAATCGCCACTAATGAACATAACACCATTGCAGTCGAAACCGCATAACTGCAATACGTTTAGTAAAACCACTAAGGAAAGGCAAAAGTCGGGCGGAGCCGACTATATAATACCCTACACCACCGAGTCTACGTAATACTTTTATACTTGTGGCTTCTACAGCTTTAAAAGGGCACATCGGATGAAAGATATATATGGGAGCTATATCTAAATCTGGACCGATTTTTCCAAAATCAATAGCGTTTGTCCTTGGACCAAAAATTTTGTGAAAATCGGACAACAAATGCGACCTGTACCTTGATTACCAGAATTCATTGACCGACAGACAGACGGACACACGGACATAGCTAAATCGAATCAGGAAGTTATTCTAAGCCGATCTATATACTTATCGATTGGTCTAGCTCTTCTCCTTCTTAACGTTGCAAACGTATGCACAAATCTGTAATACCCTGTACCACAGTGGGTACAAACACCCCTTAAAAGAAACTTGATAGGAGGAGCCATTAATTTTTGGAGGTATTGAATGCAATTGAATATCTGTTTAGGTGAGAAAACGCTTGATTGAAAATACCCCTAAACTGAACCGGGCAGAATCTTTTATACCCTCCACCATGGATCGCATTTGTCGAGTTCTATGCGCGGTATCTCATTATAGGCAAACATAGAATATTGAATAAGAACTGTTATGCTACTGGAGTTATATCAAGTTATAGTCCAATTCGTACCATAAATGAATGCTGAACATTGTAGAAGTCATTGTGTATTATTTCAGTTCATTGAGATAAGAATAGCGCCTTGTAGGGGCTCAAGAAGCAAAATCGGGAGATCGGCTTATATGGAAGCTACATCAAGCTATTGAACGATTCAGACCATATTAGACACGTGTATTGAAGATCATGAGAGAAGCCGTTGTACAAAATTTCAACCAAATCGGATGATAATTGCGCCCTCTAGAGGCTCAAGTCAAGATCCCACATCGGTTTATATGGCAACTGTACCAGGTTATGAACCGATTTGATCCATACTTAACACAGTTGTTGGAAATCATACCAAAATACCTCATGTAAAATGTCAGCCAAATTGGATAAGATGTGCGCCCTCTAAAAGCGGAAGAAGTCACGACGCATGATCGGTTTATATAGCAGCTATATCAGGTTATGGACCGAATTGCGTCATACTAAGCACAGTTCTTGGAAGACATAACACTACACTTCATACAAAATTTCAGCCACATCGGATTAGAGTTGCGCCCTTTAGCGGCTCAAGAAGTCAAGATCCAAGATCGGTTTATATGGCAGCTATACCAGATTATGAAATGATTTGAACCGTACTTAGCACCGCTGTTGAGAATAATAACAGAAGTCCTTGTACAAAATTACAATCAAAATGGCTAAGAATTGCGCTCTCTAAAAGCTGGAGAAGTCAAGACCCATTATCGGTTTATATGGCAGCTATATCGGGTTATGCAACTATTTTGACAATACTTAGCACTGTTGTTGGAAGTAATACCAAACACGTCGTGCAAAATTTCAGTCATATAGGAAGACAATTTCGCCCTCTAGAGGATCAAGAAGTCAAGATCCAAGATCGGTTTATATGGCAGCTATATCAAAACATGGACCGATTTAGCCCATTTATAATCCCAACCGTCCTACAGTAATAAAAAGTTCTTGTGAAAAATTTTAAGCGTCTAGCTTTACTGCTTCGAAAGTTAGCGTGCTTTTGACAGATGGACGGACAGACGGACGGACAGACGGACGGACAGACGGACGGACAGACGGACGGACAGACGGACGGACAGACGGACGGACAGACGGACGGACAGACGGACGGACAGACGGACGGACAGACGGACGGACAGACGGACGGACAGACGGACGGACAGACGGTCGGACAGACGGTCGGACAGACGGACAGACGGACAGACGGACAGACGGACGGACAGACGGACGGACATGGCTAGATGAACTTAAAATGTCATGACGATCAAGAAAATAAAACTGATTGGGTCTTAGACGCATTTTTCGAGGTGTTACAAACAGAATGACGAAATTAGTATACCACCATCCTATGATGGAGGGTATACAAATCCGCGTCATCAAGAAATTTTGCAAAACCATATAAGTCGCTAATTATTTTCTCTAACTTTAAAGGAATTCTACAGAGCATTGCTCTTTATGCCCTACACCACCACAGTGGTACAGGGTATTATAAATTTGTGCAATTGTTTGTAACGCTAAGAAGTAGAAGACCGGGTCCAACTGATAAGTACATTGATCGGCTTAGAAACACTTTCTGATTCGATTTAGCCATGTCCGTCTGCGAGTCCATGTAATCTTGTAATCAAGGTACAGGTCGTATTTTTACACCCACCACCGAAGAATGGCGGTATATGCATTTTGTCATTCCGTTTGCAACACATCGAAATATCCATTTCCGACCCTGAAAAATATATGTATTCTTGATCAGCGTAAAAATCTAAGACGATCTAGACATGTCCGTCCGTCTCTCTTTGAAATCACGCTACAGCCTTTAAAAATAGAGATATTGAGCTAAAACTTTTCACAGATTCTTTTTTTTTTTTGTTCATAAGCAGGTTAAGTTCGAAGATGGGCTACACCGGACTATATCGTCATATAGACCGATCCGCCGATTTGAGGTCTTAGGCCCATAAAAGCCACATTTATTATCAGATTTTGCTGAACTTTGAGATAGTGAGTTGTGTAGGTCCTTCGACACTCTTCTTCAATTTGGCCCAGATCAGTCCAGATTTGAATATAGCTGCCATATGTGGTTGATTATATACCACCACTGTGGTACAGGGTATTTTAGATTTGTGCATTTGTTTGCAACGCTAAGAAGGAGAAGAGCTAGACCCATCGATAAGTATACGGATCGGCTTAGAATCACTTCCTGATTCGAGTTAGCTATGTCCGTCTGTCCGTCCGTCCATCTGTCTGTCTCTCCATGTATTTTTGTAATCAAGGTACAGGTCGCATTTGTTGTACGATTTTCAAAAAATTTTGTATTAATGTCTTTTTTGGTCCAAGGACGAAAGATATTGATTTTGAAAAAAATCGGTCCCGATTTAGATATAGCTCCAATATATATCTTTCATCCGATGTGGCTTTTTAAAGTTGTAGAAGCCACAATTTTGGACCGATCCTTACAAAATATTGCACGAAATGCTTTTTTAACGACCCAAAATGCTTGCAAAATATTACTGAAATCGGTCCAGATTTAGATATAGCTCAAATATATATATTTCATCCGATATGCCCGATCCGATAAGCTGTAGGAGCCGCAATTTTGGTGCGAGCTCTACCAAATTTGGCATGAAATGTTTCGTGTGACGTCCCAATATGTGTGCAAAATTTTATTGAAATCGTTTCAGATTTAGATATAGCTCCCATATATAACTTTCGTCCGATTTGACCTATAAAGGCAGTGGTCTGATCTTTACAAAATTTGGCACGAAGTGCTTTTTGTGACGTCCCAATATGTGTGCAAAATTTCATCATAATAGGATCAGATTTATATATAACTCCCATGTATATCTTTCATCCGATATGCCCTTTTAAAGCTATAGTAGCAACAATTTTGGTCCCATCCTTACAAAATTTGGCATGGAGCGTTTTATTTAAGGTTCTCATATGTGTGCAAAGTTTCATAAAAATCGGTCCAGATTTAGATATAGCTCCCATATATATCTTTCATCATATATGGCCTTTTAAGGCTGTAGAAGCCACAATTTTGGTATGATCTCTACAAAATTTCATGAGATAGTTTAATTTAAAATTTTAAAAATTTAAAATTTCATCAAAATCGATTTTGATAAAACTCCCCTATATATCTATTATGGGTTTCGACTTTGAAGAGAAGCCACAATTTGCGTACCATCGTAAGAAAATCGTATAAGGTTCTATTCGATATTTCAATAAGTATGCAAAATTAAAGTCTGACTAAATTTTGATATAAGTGCTATCTATTAAAATTATTATGTAAACAAAATATTGATCTTTTTAAACCGATCTAAACCATATACGACACAAATTTCGAAAAACCTAACATAAGTCAATGTGTCAAATTTCGGTGAAATCGAATTATAAATGCACCGTTTATGTGGCCAAGACTTTAAATCGAGATATCGGTCTATATGGCACCTATATTCAAATCTGAACGGATCTGTGCCAAATTGAAGAAGTATGTCAAGGGGGTTCACTTAATGCTTTGTCCCTAATTTCGACGACATCGGACATTAAATTCGCCTTTTATGGGCCCAAAGCTTTAAATCGAGAGATCAGTCTATATGGCAGCTATATTCAAATCTGGACCGATCTAGGCCAAATTGTAGAAGTAAGTCAAGGGGGTTAACTTAAATCTTTGTCCCAAATTTCGACGACATCGGACAATAAATGTACCGTCTATGGGCCCAAAACCTTAAATCGAGAGATCGGTCTTTATGGCAGCTATATCCAAATCTGGACCGATCTGGGTCTAATTGAAGAAGGATATGTAGTGGCCTAACACAACTCACTGTCCCAAATTTCATCAAAATTGGATAATAAATGTGGCTTTTGTGGGCCTAAGACCCTAAATCGGAAGATCGGTCTAAATGGCAGCTATATCAAAATCTGGACCGATCTGAGCGAAATTGACGAAGGATGTCAAAGGGCCTAAGACAACTCACTGTCTTAAATTTCAGCAAAATCAGATAATAAATGTGGCTTTTATGGGCCTAAGACCCTAAATCGGCGGTTCGGTCTATATGGGGGCTATATCAAGATATAGTCCGATATAGCCCATCTTCAAACTTAACCTGCTTATGGACAAAAAAAGAATTTGTGAGAAGTTTCAGATCAATATCTTCATTTTTAAAAACTGTAGCGTGATTTCAACAGACAGACGGACGGACATGTCTAGATCGTCTTAGATTTTTACTCTGATCAAGAATAGATATTCTTTATAGGGTCGGAAATGGATATTTCGATGTGTTGCAAACGGAATGACAAAATGACCCCCATCCTTCAGTGGTGGGTATAAAAAATACAAGGATGGGTTTTCCCATACCCCCCATTTGCAAATGGGGTTTCCCCTTTTGCAAATGGAACAGTCTATTAGGGACACAAAGAACTTTAAGGCAGCCACTTCTAGTTGAGGTTCGGTTCAGTCAAGTCACAAAATGAACCGACGACATTTTGACTTTCTAAGTCATTAACAGCTTTTTTTTTCCACTTTCTGGGTTACAAAAATGTGTTTGAATGTGTTTTCCAATTAGCTTCAAGTTACCGATATTTTAAATCGACATTATGAATGAGAAAGAAAAGTTCATAGACACCAAATAATGCAACATATGGATATTTTAATTATGATTCAGATCATTTTTGAGATTAAAGACCAAAATCTATTTCCAATAATAGGATAAGCGGCAAATATTAAAGACTTCACTTAAAGTATGTTTTTTCCCCCCCTCTTTTGATTGTATATAACAAAACTCTTTCGACGGGCATTTAATGAATTCTATTTAGGAGCCTTTGTAAATATTTATACAATTAGTATCAACAATGATTACTCTCCGCAGTGGCCGCCGCATCATGACGTTGGCGTTGTGGATAAGCCATGGCTGCATGGGTCTCCTCTGGAAAGAAAGCCCCTTTCTTTTTGGTCCACATATCTAACGGCTTGTTGGAAGAGCATCAGCATCAGCGTCAGCGTCAATCTCATCTTCATCTCCATCACCATCATCATCATTATTGGCTTTATTAACGATTATTGTCGAAAGTGAAACAAACATATTTTTGCTGAGTGTTGTTGTTGAAGTGTTACACTTTTCATCATCTTCTGTCCATTAGCCAACCATTGGTGTTTTGTGCGGCCTCCACCTCCCCACCCTTAAACGAGACAAAAAGGCCATAGAAACAAAAATCTTACTCCACATATTTTGATCGATAACAATGGCCAAAATTTTTTGTTCGGTTACTTTTTTTTTTTGTTATTTGAAAATCATGTGGAATTAGTGAAACAATATAAACATATACTCGCAGTTTGTATTTCATTAAAAGCCATGAAATATGGAACGTGTATCGATGATTTTCGACACAACAAAACAACAACAACCACAACAACAGCAAAATGGAAAACCAACAATATCTTACAACAACAACGAGAGAAAAAAGCATACGAAGATCACATGTAGCCATGTGAGAAAATAAAGCCTCATAAATCATTCTTATTGAACTGTCCATTCACAGCGTATGAATGGGGCTTGGTTTTCTTCTTCTTTAGAATGTGATTTGAATTGCAAATATGTGTGGCGTTGTAGCAATCACAGAATCAAGAACAATTTCTAAGTGTACTGGTAAATTAAGCCATAGAGAAGGTAAATGAGCGAATAATTAGCATTTGCCAAAATTTACAAAGAACAAAGAAGTCAAAATCTCTTTTTAATGTAAACCGAATAAGTCATGAATTAAATCCGGGAAGTAGAAAAGTTCTCAGCGAAAATTTTAAACTTAATTATGGACATTTTACATTTGAACTTAAAGATTTTTAAAAATAACTTAATTTGTACTCAGAATTACATCTTGACTTCATTTTATAAGAAAGATTAATTGAAACAAGTAAGGGCGTGCTAAGTTCGGCCGGGCCGAATCTTATATACCCTCCACCATGGATCGCATTTGTCGAGTTCTTTTCCTGGCATCTCTTTTAAGGCAAAAAAAGGATAGAAGAAAAGACTTGCTCTGCTACAAAAGCAATATCAAGACATGGTCCCATTAGGACCACAATTAAATTATATGTTGAAATGTCCGCCAATTCGAATAAAAATTGCTCCCTTTAGGGGCTCAAGAAGTAAAATAGAGAGATCGATTTATATAGGAGCTGTATCAGGCTATAGACCGATTCAGACCATAATAAACACGAATGTTGTTGGTCATGAGAGGAGCCGTCGTACAAAATTTCAGGCAAATCGGATAATATTTGCGACCTCTAGAGACTCAAGAAGTCAAGATCCCAGATCGGTTTATATGACATGACATTTGAGGAGAATTTGTAAGAGCTGTCAAATGTGACGCCAGGTATTTTGAGACACTTGGTGGTCGGAATCATTTCTCCATCGACCATCACAGTCATCAATGGGTGGGGGGCCTGATGCCATGATCGTACAATCGTCCGCATATGATACGATCTCTATGCCATCTGGAGGGGGTGGAATGGAGGTTAGTTAGAGGTTAAACAAGGCCGGAGATATCACCCCACCTTGGGAAACTCCCTGTTTCACTCTACGGTGTTTCGACTTCTTATCCCTAAATACCACAAATGACTGGCGACCACACAGATAATTCGCGACCCATCGTTTCAGGGCTGGCTAGAGGGACGTGTTGGTGATGTCCTCAAATAATTTGGCATGGCTGACCGTGTTGAATGCCTTCGAAAGATCCAGTGCCACGAGGACCGTCCTATCACATGGCCTGGGCTGATTGAAGCCACGGCAAATGTGTGTGGTGATGGCATGCAAAGCTGTTGGTGCAGTCTCCGAAATTCATGTTGATGCTCGGCGAATGGAAATTCTCCAACAAGGCTCGGGAGGAGTAATGCCTCAAGCGTCTTTGCCACTGGTGCGAGAAGGAAGATCGATCTGTACGACTCCCCCGTAGCGGGATCACTCTGCCCATTTTCCAGACATCGGGAACTATAAGAGTATTCAATGACAGGTTGAGGACAGTGGTAAGGTACTCAACTCCAGGTGAATCCAGATTCTTCAACATCAATGTAGAGATTCTGTCGGGGCACACGGATGACATTCGTAACTTCGCCCACGGTAAATTGTGATGGCCGTTCTTCGGCTCGAAGACCACGAATACGGCGAATGACTCTCCTCCTTGCCCTGTTTCTCTCGGGATGCACAATAAATTGACGGTTAAACAACCTGGCGCATCTCTTCGGATCAGTCACGGTTATCTCGTCAAAAGTGACTGAGGTCCTGTCGTCCCGTCTACCGGGGTGCGAGAGAGACTTAACAGTGGCCCACAGTTTGCCTGCACCGGTGCCTAAGTTACATTACTCCAAGTGTTCCAGCCACAAATTCCGCTTATGTTCGTTGACTACCCTGTTTATTTCCAGATTCAGCTGGCTGATTCTGGGGTTAGCGGGGACCATAGCACGAATCCCATCACGCTCGTCTGCGAGTACTACTGCTTGTGTCGGGAAATTGGGTCGTACTTGGGGTATTCGACCGGCTGGTACAAAGCGAGCGGCTGCTGCGTTAATGATGTCTCGGAATTTCCTCTCGGCCACAAGCACATCAGAGGGGGGTGGCAGTTCACTGAAGCGGCGATTGGTATACTCTCTGAAGCCAGTCCAATCGGCCTTCTTATGTTTGATAAACGTCTGGCGCTCAGAGGTTGCTCTGAGGTTACTCTGAGTGCCGGACGAGCTGCTGCGCCTCCTCGTAATCCTAGTGGGGGCATCCTCATCCACCGAGCAAAACGTGGAGCTATCTATCTGCTCTGCCAAAGCTATGCCACGCTGGTTACCTAGGGGAGAATGTCATGACATGTGATGCGCATTAAAATCCCCTAGAACCAGACGATTATGGCCAGATAACAACCCACTTATGTCGGGATTGTAAGCCTGGCCATTAATCGGGACACAGCTACCAACCGGCGGTATATACATGTTGTATATCTCTATCTCGGCAGTACCAGACCTGACTGCTATCCCCATAAATTCCATGTAGGGGTCACAAGCGTCAAGTGCAGGCGAAATAGGTCTACACTGCACGGAATGGTGTATAACGAAGGCCAATCCCCCACCACCATTCCTTGAGCGATCCTTACGTAGCACATTGTAACCGTGACAACTGTGCAAGCTGCAGGTGTTGGTCAGCTTTGTCTCCTGGATCGCTGCGACCAATATGCTCTTCCGACTCATGAAGTCCACGATCCCATCGATCTTGCCACGCAGTCCGTTGCAGTTTAACTGCAAGAACGGTACACTTCCCGGCACTGGCCTGGTAATATTAAGGCTAGGATGCTGCCGTTGCGTAAATTGCAGTACGGGAGAGGTCGGGGGGGTCACATAGTCCGACGACGAGTACGCCGAAGGCGACGACGACGACGCTTGTGACCCACTGCTGGCCATGTTCGCACAGCACCTTGCGACATAGCCAGTATGACTATACTCCCGTAGTGAAGTTAGGCCAGAGCAAGATCGGAAATGTACACACTCCATGCACCGGTTGCACCTCACCGACACCGACCGATGATGAAGACGTTCTTGCAAACCGAACAGAACCAGGGTCCTGGGTTCTTTTCAATCCCGGCACGGACCAGAAGCGTGCGGAGAAGGCACTCCGGGATATGCCTCTCCCATGACGAAAAAAGACGAACACACACACTGAGGCGGCAGCCCTTGCCGATGAGGATTCCATCGGGTCAATTCGGTGCGTACAACCGGCTGCCTTGGGATTGTGGTGGTGGTGGTGGGTATCCATAGTTCGGTCCGGCCGAACTTCAGCCATTTAATTTGTTTTTAAATAAAAATGTGTAGAAAAAATTTTTTGCGCCCGTTATAAGCCTAAGACCCAAATTCGGAAGATAGGTCTAGATGGCAGATATATCTAAATATGTTCCGATCTGACTCATTTTTGGTTCGGATATCGACGGCCCTAATAAAACTCACTGATTTGAGATTCAGCAAAATCAGGTGATAAATGTGCCTGTTATAGGCTTAAGACCCGAAATCGGCATATAGGTCTACATGGCAGCTATATGTAAACATGGTCCGATATACACCATATTCGGGTCGAATTTCGAAGCCCCTAGTGGAACCCACTGTTTCAAATCTCAGCAACAACAGAGAATTAATGCGCTTTTTATGGTCTTTGGAGCCTAAAGATCGGTCTTCATGGCAGCTATATCTAAACATATCCCGATATGGACTATATTCAGGACAGATGTTGGGAGTTTTAGTACAACTCACATTTCAAATTTCAGTCAGGCAATAAATGCTCCTATTATGAGCCTAAGACCCAAAATCGGCAGATAGGTCTATATGGCAGCTATATCCAAATATGTTCCAAGCCATTTTTGATTCGGATATCTGCGGGCCTAATAAAACTCGCTATGCCATATTTCAGCGAAATCCGGCAATAAATGCACCTGTTATAGGCTTAAGACCCTAAATCGGCTTATCAGTCTATATCACAGGCCATTCAGAAGCTTATCCTCACACAATCAATTTGTGTTTGCTTGTTTGTCGATTTGTTTGTTCGTTCCGTATAAACTCAAAAACGGGTGAACCGTTTACCTTGAAATTTTCACAGATTTTGTAGGATAGTCTGGAAGGAAATATAGGCTATATAGTTTTTTGATATCGGGAGGGGGGGGCGGACCCTCCCCCTTACCCCAAAAGTACTACCCAAAAATTAATATGGGATTCAAATGAAAGATATTCAAGAGTAGAGTACGAATTTTATAATAAAACTTGGGTCCATGTACCCGGGGGGCCGCCCCAGCCCCAAAACCCCTTATAATAGGTTTATTTGAGGTTCATGACAATATGGGACTCAAATGAAAGGTGTTCGGGAGTAGATTACGAATATGATCAGGAAGAAAAAATATGCTTTATAATTTGTTGATATCGGAAGGGGGCGGACCCTCCCCGTTGCCCCAAAAATACCACCCAAAATCAGAAGTGGACCGATAAATCCAATATGGATATTAAATGAAAGGTATTGAAGAGTAGAATGCGAATGTGGTATTAAAAATTGGGTCCAAGAACCCAGGAAGACGCTCTAAGCGAAAAATGTCTAAAAAAGAAAAATTGGGTGAACCGTTTAGCTTGAAATTTTCACAGATTTTGTAGGTTAGTCTGGAAGGAAATATAGGCTATATAGTTTTTTGATATCGGGAGGGGGGGCGGACCCTCCCCTTAACCCCAAAAGTACTACCCAAAAATAAATACGGGATTTAAATGAAAGGTATTCAAGAGTAGAGTATGAAATTCAAAATAAAAGTTGGGTCCAAGTACCCGAGGGGCCGCCCCAGCCCCAAAACCCCTTATAATAGGTTTATTTGAGGTTCATGACAATATGGGACTCAAATGAAAGGTGTTCGGGAGTAGATTACGAATATGATCAGGAAGAAAAAATATGCTTTATAATTTGTTGATATCGGAAGGGGGCGGACCCTCCCCGTTGCCCCAAAAATACCACCCAAAATCAGAAGTGGACCGATAAATCCAATATGGATATTAAATGAAAGGTATTGAAGAGTAGAATGCGAATGTGGTATTAAAAATTGGGTCCAAGAACCCAGGAAGACGCTCTAAGCGAAAAATGTCTAAAAAAGAAAAATTGGGTGAACCGATTACCTTGAAATTTTCACAGATTTTGTAGGTTAGTCTGGAAGGAAATATAGGCTATATAATTTTTTGATATCTGAAGGGGGGCGGACCCTCCCCTTAACCCCAAAAGTACTACCCAAAAATAAATACGGGATTTAAATGAAAGGTATTCAAGAGTAGAGTATGAAATTCAAAATAAAAGTTGGGTCCAAGTACCCGGGGGGCCGCCCCAGCCCCAAAACCCCTTATAATAGGTTTATTTGAGGTTCATGACAATATGGGACTCAAATGAAAGGTGTTCGGGAGTAGATTACGAATATGATCAGGAAGAAGAAATATGCTTTATAATTTGTTGATATCGGAAGGGGGCGGACTCTCCCCGTTGCCCCAAAAATACCACCCAAAATCACAAGTGGACCGATAAATCCAATATGGATATCAAATGAAAGGTATTAAAGAGTAGAATGCGAATGTGGTATTAAAAATTGCGTCCAAGTACCCAGGAAGTCGCTCAAACCCCAAAATGTCTAAAACAGAAAAATTGGTCGTCCATATCAATATGGGGCTTAAGTGAAAGGTATTCGGGAGTAGATTACCAATCTGGCATAATATGTATATATGTGTATGAAGAAAGGTACTTCAAGGCGAATACTTTTTGTTTCTATGTATAACCTTTATCCCCCCCAAGGCGAATCGACCTAGCAGTGCACATTGAATTACAAATGTTAAAAAAATCACTTACTCATTACCATGAGAATGATTTCAAAGCTCTCCCCTTAAAAACCAATTTAACAAGCTTATTATGTTCCGCTTTCAATAAATGTTTTGACAAATTCTTTCAATGCATTTGAGTAATTTATATGTCTTCTCTTTGCTTATTGTTTTACAAAATTCTTTTAATGATTACCTTCTCTTTATTCTTATGGGAACTTTGTAGTTCTTTTACTTTGGTATCCCAAAAATGTCACCAACTCTTTTTTTTCCTTTTTTGTTGTAAAAACTTGTGTTTTATGAGAATTTAAATGCATTCAATTTGATGCCTCATTTGTTGGCATCATTTAAGTGAAGGGAATCTCTTTCTGACACATTTTGTCTTGTTGAGGAGGATCGTTTGAGTTCATTTTCATGAGACTTTTTCTACAAAAGTTTTGGCTATGTAAAAAAGTATTTAAAATACAATTTATGTTCCATTTAGAAAGGTATCATTACGTGTGATTTGAAACAGATGATAACAATGATGTTCTTTCCGCTGAACACATGCATTTTGATTTGTGTGTCAGCTTGAAGACGGACGCCATAAAGTGTAGTGAGTTTTGGGCATTCAGAAGAACAGGGCAAAGGGTGTTTAAATGGGGTTTAATGAATTTGTATTCAAGAAGAAAAAGAGAATACTAAATCGAAATGTTTTGAAAAGATCCTGATGAAGATATATTGGGTTGCCCAAAAAGTAATTGCGGATTTTTTAAAAGAAAGTAAATGCATTTTTAATAAAACTTAGAATGAACTTTAATCAAATATTCTTTTTTTACACTTTTTTTCTAAAGCAAGCTAAAAATAACAGCTGATAACTGACAGAAGAAAGAAAGCAATTACAGAGTCACAAGCTGTGAAAAAATTTGTCAACGCCGACTATATGAAAAATCCGCAATTACTTTTTGGGCAACCCAATAGTATAGGTCCCTACTAATTTGTATTGGATGTGTTGCAAATATAGCGAAAATATCCATATTTCCTCCCTTCCTTGGTGGTGGGCGTAACATCATATGTTGGTAGGTATAACAAGTAAAGCGGGCCGATTCTTGGAAACCCACCACCATGGATTCCGCTTAAAAATTTATGCAAACTAAATTTAATTGAAGGGCATAATTTTAATCTACATACCAAACTTCCGTCAAACTAGCAAAATTAAAGCTTCTAGGAACCAAACAAGTAGAGGTGGGCATTTTAGTTCCTTTTAGTGATCGCTCCTCTTATTTCCGTTCCATAAAAGGAACTAGTTCCTTTTTTAATTCTTCAGCTCCGTAAGGATTAGCAGGTTATATAATTTCTAAATATCTCGAGGGGGGCGGACCCTCCCCCTTACACCAAAAGTACCACCCAAAAATAAAAGTGGACCGATCGGGGCAATATATGACTCAAATGAAAGGTATGCAATTGCAATTTTTGCCCATGAACATTTCGCTAAGGAACAGGGGCAAACCTCTCACATATCAATGAGTGCTGTCTGATTCAAGTATAAGTTCAACGATTAGGGGCCTCCTTTTTATAGCCGAGTCCGAACGGTGTGCCGCAGTGCGACACCTCTTTGGAGAGAAGTTTTACGTGGCATAGTACCTCACAAATGTTGCCAGCATTAGGAGGGGAAAACCACCGCTGAAAATATTTTCTAATGGTCTCGCCAGGATTCGAACCCAGACGTTCAGCGTCATAGGCGGACATGCTAACCCCTGCGCTATAGTGGCCTCGGTAAAGGTATTCGAGAGTAAAATTCAAATTTTATATTAAAATTTGGGTTCAAGTACCTAGGGGGCTGCCTTCAAATAGGCATATGGACGACAATGAAAATATGGGACTCGAATGAAAGGTATTCGCTAGTAGATTACGAATATGGTCAGGAAGGAGGAATAAGCTATATTATTTGTTGATATTGTAAGGGGTGGACCCTCCCCCGTTACCCCAAAAACACCACCCAAAATCAAGGTTGACCGATCGGGACAATATGGGTATCACATGAAAGGTATTGGAGTGTAGAATTCGAATTTTATTCAAAGCTGGGTCCAAGGTAGTTTAGATAGTACCCTAAAAATAAAAATTTGATATCCAAATATCGGATGGGGTACCTAGGGGGGCTGCCCCACCCTAAAACATACCAAACATATATTTACACCAATCACGACAATAAGGGATTGAAATGAAAGGTATTTAGGATAAGAAAACGTATCTGATATCCAATTGTCGGACCAAGTGCTAGGGGGACCACCCCAAGCCCCAAAACACCCCTAAATCGGACATATTTACCGACCATGGCAATATGGGACTCAAATGAAAGGTATTTGCGAGTAAAATACGAATCTGAAATCGAAATGTGGTACCACGTTTCTGGGGGTCCACCCCTTTCCCAAAACACCCCCCAAACAAGACTTATTTACTGACCGTGGGAATATGGGGCTTAAATAAAAGGTATTTCAGTGTAGAATACGAATCTGATATCCAAATATGGGACGAAGTGTTTGGGGGGCCGCCTCTCACGAAAAACATCCCCCATAGGGGACAAATTTACGACCATAGCAATATGGGGCTCAAATGAAAGGTCTTTTGGAGTAAAGCACAACTTTAATATCAATATTCGGGAAAAGTGTCTATGGGGCCACCCCGCCACCACAACAACTCCCAAACAGTAAATATTTTCTGACTATTGCAATATGAGACTCAAATAAGAGGGTTTTTAAAGTGGAACACGAATCCGATATATATTTTCAAGGCCAACTCACTGAATGTCCGCCCATTCCACAAAACACCCCCCAAAACGGTAATTTTTGCCTACTATGGAAATATGGGTCTCAAATTAAAGGTATGTGGGAGTAGACCACGTACCTGATATCAACATAAGGGACCAACTGTCTAGCGGACGTCCCACCACCAAAACAACCCCCAAATAGGACGTATTTGCTCACCAAGACAATTTGGGTCCTAAAGAGAGTGGAACTAAATATTCATAGTTTTTAGGGCCAATACCCCAAACCGGACATATTTGCAGACTTTTGCAATATGGAGTTTAAATGAGATTAGAAAACGAATTTGATATCCAATTTTAAGGGGCAATGGCAATATGGGGTTCAAATAAATGATATATAGATATATGAGAATAGAGCACGTTGCTGATATATTTTTCGGGCTTAGTGCTTGGGGGACCACCCCAATCCCCAAAACACCCCTAAATCGGGCATATTTACCGACCATGTCAATGTGGAGCTTACATGAAAGGTATTGGGGGGTAGAGCAAGAATTGATACCCATTTTCGGGACCAATTTTCTGGTGGTCAACCCCTTTCCCATAATACCCCACAAACAGCAATTTTTTACTAACCATCGCAATATGGGGCTGAAATAAAGGTATTTGGGAGTAGAATACGAATTTCATATCCAAATCTAGGACCATATATTTAGGGCATCACCCCTTTCCCAAAACACCCTCAAAGGGAAAAAATTTTTCGATCATGCCAATATGAGGGTCAAATGAAAGGTATTTGAGATTAGGAAACGAATTTGATAACCTACTTTGGGGCCATGTGTTTGGGGGACGCCTCATCCTGTAAACTCCTCTTAAGCCTATGGCAATGTGGGGTTTAAATAAATGGTATTTGAGAGAAGAGAACGATGCTGATATTTTTTCAGGGCCAAATATCTGGGGGACCACTTCTCCCCCGAAAACACCACTTAATCAGACATCATGAAAATATCGGACTGAAATGAAGTATTTTAAGAATGGAGTACACCTTACATCCAAACTTAAATTCGTAGACCAATAAAGATCATATGGGATTCAGATAAAGGCACTTATATTGTTAAACTGTTAGTCAAGTTAGCATGGTATTCCACTAAAAGATCTTCGAAAATAAATATGCCAAAGAAACTTTTTTACAATTCCAAAAATTACCTCCATATTTCGGCATATTTTCTGCAGCAACTCAAATTTTATATCTTTCCATTTTGTGACGACTTTCCAACTCAGTCTTAAGAAAGTTGTTTAGTGGATCACTTACATTTATTTATTTTTCACTTATTTCTTGATTTTATTGTTGTTGCTCTGCTATTGGACTTACACCTACTCGTGACATGTCGTGTAAGACGGTGTTGATAAGGCTAACCGGCCGCCTCATCATCATCATCAGCATGCGTTTGGCCGGTTGATCGGTCAGCCGTTCATCAGTCATGTCTAGACCGTCAACTTGTCAGGCATCAGTCCATAGTGAAGACAGACAGACAAAGGCAATGAGCTTAATTTTCGACGATACCAGAGCTGCCAGTGTATCCGGATGTCTTCCAAAAGTCTTGCTGAAATTTACAAAAACATTTTTTTTTTTGGATTGATTATAAACAGTTCTTTGAAATTCATTGAAAATCCTTTTACACCTAAGATAAGGCTTCCGTTTTTTGAGATGATGGCGAGTTCGGATTGTAGGCGTGGAAGTCAGCCGTCCGATTGCCACCAAAGGTTTTGGTCTGTCGCAACTTTTAGCATCAAAATGGACAAAGTTGGCCTCATTGCAGACTGCCATTATAACCTTAACGCCCTTTCTGAAAGACGGCAACCCCCAAACCCATTGTTCTAGCCCAATTTGAGGATGTTGCCGTTTGCTGTGTGGCTATAGCTATTATTTTAGCATGCCATTGTCGTTTGGCTTAAACATGTAAAAGGAAATATCAA